>NC_133770.1:15500553-15505012 GCF_003597395.2 Chelonoidis abingdonii | reverse complement strand
GTGGTGGCAGATGACAGAACAAGGAGTAATGGTCTCAAGTTGCAATGGGGGAGGTCTAGGTTGGATATTAGGAAAAACTGTTTCACTAGGAGGATGGTGAAGCACTGGAATGGGTTACCTAGGGAGGTGGTGGAATCTCCATCCTTAGAGGTTTTTAAGGCCTGGCTTGACAAAGCCTTGGATGGGATGATTTAATTGGGGTTGGTCCTGCTTTGAGCAAGGAGTTGGACTAGATGACCTCCTGTGGTCTCTTCCAACCCTAATATTCTATGACTGTATGATTCCAAGAGCACCAGAGCAAGAATAGAGGGAGATAACCATCAGGGGCGGCTCTAGGCATTTCACCACCCCAAACACGGCAGGCAGACTGCGTTCGGCAGCTTGCCTGTGAGAGGTCCGCTGGTCCCACAGTTTCGGCAGACCTCCCGCCGCCGTGCCTGTGGGAGGTCCAGAAGCCGTGGGACCAACGGACCCTCCGCAGGCATGCCTGCGGGAGGTCCACCAAAGCTGCGGGACCAGCTTACCTCCTGCAGGCAAACTGTCGAAGGCACCCTGCCTGCCGTCCCCGCAGTGCCAGCAGAGCGCCCCCCGCGGCTTGCCACCCCAAGCACATGCTTGGCGTGCTGGGGTCTGGAGCCGTCCCTGATAACATGTAGGGGATGGAAAGTTGCCTTCGCCGTTGACGGAGCAACAAAATAAAGGTAGCATTGATTTTTCTGAGAGAGAAGGGGTAAGGCAAATAATGGACACAATGTAGCAAAAATAAGAAGACTGAGGAGAACACTCTGAGGGAAGGAATGGAGAAATCTTTCCGCTCCTACCCATGTTATTTCAATCCAAGGGTCAAAATGGAGTGAGAAAAAGATGGAGGTACTCTTCCAGACCATCCTCATAAAGTAAACTCTGCCCATGTGAAATACCAAAATAATACACCACTCACAGATTGTGCAGATGTTCAATACATGGTCACCCGTGCTACTTGGTTTCACGAGTTTGGCTACTCTTAGTGGCTTCCATAGGCCCATGAGTTCTGCTAGGCTCCTTGGGATTGACTCCTTCTTAATTGAGAAAAAATAAATAATTGGTGGTATCTTTCAAATGGCACCCATGTGTGGCACCAAAAGATGATGTCACTCACAGCAAATCGTATAGATCTGTGATTCTTCCTTTTCTACACGAGAGAAGAAATAGTTAATTCTGACAGTGAAATTGTCATCACTGGACAGCTGAGTGAACCCGTCACTGAGATTCCTGTGACAGTTAAGAATCCTCAGAGCCATTGTTCCAGACCCTCTGCAAACTCATCTTTGCATCAGCTTCACTTAGTTCACATTTTTGAGACTTTCTTCATAACCCTAACAGTAGACACCTACTATTATAAAAATGAAAAATGAAATTCAGAAAAACAACATAGTAGCTTGAGAGAGATGGCTGTTTTCAAACCATGAAGCACTATGCCATTGTCATCATTTCAATTTGAAGGTATGGACTCTTTTAAAAATACTTTTCTTAGGTGTTTTTAAAGTGTTTAGATACCAAATAGTGTCAAGTGACAAAGTGTGCTAGCTGGTGCTAAATGGCACTTGCAACTAGTGTGTTCAAGAATTCACTACTCTCAATGTCTAGAAGTGAGTTCTATGTAATTGCCCTGCATTCACTGAACACACTTCACTGGGAGAGTTTGGAGCATGCAAGAATTAGAGTAGTCCTTAGAGACTTTAAATTTTTCTTCCTTTTTCTTCATGTTGTGGTTGTCATTTCATTCATCAATTTCAAACCGACAGTTTCTGTTGAATTCCCCAAAGTCTGTCTCAGTAGTGTGTGATCTGGGCGATACTGTCATTTCTTTAGAACAGCTGGAGTTTTCCATCCTCTTCCTCCATCCACTTTGATATGGTCATATGGACCATCAAATATGGTCATCAAGTTCCATACACACACACCACACACACACACAATATTTCCCATGTCATACCTGTTTAAATATGAATGTATAATACTATAGTAAATGAAACAATGAATTCACACTTCTGTGGATCTTTTGGGTAATGCTGATTGTTAGGATATAAATATTCAGGCCTGTCTACAAAGGCCTATACTTTAAGACTTATCACTTAGCTAGTTATAGAGGTATAAAAGAAAGAATCAAAAATCACTGTCTGTGTAGTGGCCTCCTCTTACTGTGACAGTCTAAGGCCTGGTTCTTTAGCAGCCATAAACTGGGAAATGTATGGTCATGTCCTCACATTCCAAACTAGTCATATTAAAATAAGGCAATCTGGGACTGTTAGGAAGGTGATTAGATCTATCACCTCCAGAGAAAGGGAAACTTAGTTTGATAGCATCCTGTCTGGCAAGAACTCACTTAACAATAGACACAGCTGGAAAACCCTTATGTCTGTATAGATGTAGTTGTGAAATCCTTACTTCTGTATTGTTTTATATGTTTATTTGCATGGTCTCTGTCTGGTTCTGTAATTGTTTCTGTCTGCTGTATAATTAATTTTGCTAAGTGTAAACTAATTAAGGTGGTGGGATATAATTGGTTAGCTAATCACGTTACAATATATTAGGATTGGTTAGGTAAATTTTAGTAGAATGATTGGTTACGGTATAGCTAAATATTACTATATAAATTAGGGGCAAACAGGAAGTAAGTTGGGATTTGGAAAATAAGGAAAAGGAACTTGAATTTAAGCTTGCTGGAAGTTCACCCCAATAAACATCAAATTGTTTGCACCTTCAGACTTCAGGTATTGTTGCTCTCTGTTCATGCAAGAAGGACCAGGGAAGGGTGAGAGTGAAGAAATAAGCTCTCTAACACTGATTGCTAATTTGGATCCTAAACCACTGAAGTCTGAGTATCACTGATGTACACCATCTCCAGCACTCACTAAAGGTATGCTCCAGTATTCTTCATACAGTGCCTCCTAGTAGTAATCAGCCCCCCCCGCCCCACCCCCTTCTGACTTATGGTGCTTTCCCATTGTTGTTAATATTAAATGTCTTAAGCATCTGGTCACAATTAACCTTTTTTTAGTGAAGACTGAAGCAAAAGAGGTATTAAACATCTCAGTCTTCTGAGTGAAATCCATTATTAGCTCTCCTTCTCTGCTTAGTAGTAAGCCTACACTTTTCTTTGACTTTGGCTTTCTCCTAATGTATCTCTTCTTATTGACTTTTATGTCCCTCATATGTTCATAATATGTAATGCTTTACTTAAAGCCTCAGTTCCTGGATTCATGTGATTATATGTGAGTCTCAGCTTTCATTTGAAAAAAGTTTATAGTCCTTATAATTGTGGACATTAAAAACATGAACCTTAAAGGCTTCAAAACCAGAAGAGAAATAAAATAACTATTTTTTAAAAATCTGATAAAATAACAATTTACCAAGGATTGTGGCAGATTCTCCATCACTGACAATTTTTAAATCAAAATTAATTTTTTAAAATAGATATGCTCTAGTAATTATTTTGGGAAGTTCTATAGCCTGGGTTATACAGAAGGTCAGACTAGATAATCACAATATTCTCTTCTGGCCTTAGAATCTATGAATCATTTTTCAAGGCCTGACACATGATTTTTCAATGCTTGGTCTTGGCAGTACTGCATACACACACCCACAGAGATTTGCACATAATCTATAATAACACATACCTTAAAAGTAAAAGTCTAGTGATAATTTTAAATTATTCAGTTTGGGGCAAATCCTAGTTGATTTCACTCCAGACCTGTGAGCAGTAGGTTTAGAAACCCTGGAATGGTGTGCACCCTTAACACACACACACACAAAAACAAGCAGAGACACTACTACTTCCTACCTCTTTACACAGCTCTCTCCTACCCAGAACTTTCTGCATAACCGTTGCCCCTTCCTCCAAATAAAGAGCCCCTACATACTTACCCATAGCAGCTGGTAGAACAAAGATCCCCTTACTCCAGCCTCTGCACACTGGGTAAAAGGTCTGGAGCAATGTAGAGGGGTTCAACACATCCAATTGTAGCCAAAGGAACAGTTCCCCTGGGGCAGACACTGGAAGATAACCATATGCTGTCCTATGAGGATCCCCTTGCAAGCCATGCTGTAGGGGATATGCTGGGGAGCAGGCCTGGAGATGAAAATGGCATATTAGGGATGGGGGCACAGCACAACAAGGATTCCAAGTGGCAATACAGCCTGCACAGCAGCCCAGGGAAGCAGCTGTACCTTAGATCAGCACACAGGGTTGTCTAAGATACATTGGGGGCCTCTCCCGCCACTGAAGCAGCCCAGGATTGGGAGGGTGCAAAGGTGGTTTTAAAGCTACCTTAGTCCAGGGGTTCTCAACCTTTTTCTTGATGAGGCCCTGTCAAGGTATGATTCCCCACTCTGAACCTTAGCGTCCAAAAGATGGGGTACCTGCATGAACCCCTCTAAGCTTAATTACTAGCTTAGAAATGATAGAGCTGCCACCACC
>NC_133770.1:15489474-15500183 GCF_003597395.2 Chelonoidis abingdonii | reverse complement strand
GGTCTTTCAGCTTATAGACACTAGAGAGAATCCTCCCTCCAGCACAAATACAAGTTGCAGCAAGCAGAGATACAATCCTTCCAGCAAAATACACATTTGCAAATAAAGAAAACAATCAAAAGACTAAACCCCCTTTCTAACTGGTACTTACTAAATTGAACAGAAGAGGCTGTATATACGTCTGGTCTCTCTTAGATCCAAGAGAGAACAACGAACAAAAAAAACATCCCAAAACAAAGACTTCCCTCCACCGAGATTTGAAAGTATCTTGTCTCCTGATTGGTCCTCTGGTCAGGTGTTCCAGGTTTACTGAGCTAGTTAACCCTTTACAGGTAAAAGACACATTAATCCTTAACCGTCTGTTTATGACAGCCCGCCTCCCCCAAACATGCAATAAAAACACCAGGGCCTGGCGGGTGAGGGGACAGCGTGGGCTTCGGGGAGGGGGGAGGCTCTTGGACATAGGCATAGCTTTACTTCTATTTTGGGGGGAGCAAGGGCTGACGGGGTTTGAGCAGGCTCCCCACAGCAGGGTCCAGGGAGGAAGCAGCAGGGGGATTAGCTCAGGATGCGGGGAAGGAGTAGCTGGGACTGTGTGCAGGGAGGGGAGTAGCTCAGGGTGCAGGAAGGGGGTGACTGGGACTGTGTGCAGGGAGGGGAGTAGTTCAGCGTGCAGGGAGGGAGTAGCTGGGGCTGTGTCCAGGCAGGACGGTAGCTCAAGGCGCAGGGAGGGAGTAGCTAGGGGCTGTGTGCAGGGAGGGGAGTAGTTCAGTGTGCAGGGAGGGGGCAACTAGGGCTGCGTCCAGGCAGGAGAGTAGTTCAGGGTAGAGGGAGGGGAGTAGCTCAGGTTGCTGAGAGTGGGTAGCTGGAGCTGTGTGCAGGGAAGGGAGTAGCTCACGGTGAAGGGAGGGGTAGCTAGGAGCTATGTACAGATGGAGGGGCTCCCAGTGCAACCCCCACCTTCAGTGGGGGGGCACTATGGCTCCTGGCTTGGGACGGTTGGTTTGCCGACTTCAGCCCCACATCGCTCCCGGTTTCAGGGGCTTGGGGCAGGGTGCCGGCTTCAGCCTTGCACCACTCCTGGCTGAGGCCGGGTGTAGGGTTGCCAACTTTCTAACTGCACAAAACCAAACACCCTATCCCTGCCCTTTCCCCAAGGCCCCGCCCCTTGCTCACTGCATTTTCCCTCCCTTGGTAGCTCCATCTCCCACAACCCTCACTCATTTTAACTGAGCTGGAGCAGGGGCTGGAGTGTGGGAGGAGGTATGGGCTCTAAATTGGGGTGTGGGCTCTGGGGTGGGGTCAGAAATGAGGGGTTCAGGGTGCAGGAATGGGCTCCAGGGTGGGGCAGTGAGTTGGGCTGCAGGAGGGGGTGAGGGCTCTGGTTGAAGATGCTGGCTCGGGGTGGGTCCAGGGATAAGGGGTTTGGGGTGCAGGAGGGGACTCCAGGCTGGGGAGATGGGGCCAAGGGATTCAGAGTGCGGGAGGAGGCTGCGGGTTTAGGCAGGGGATTGGGGTGTAGGTGGGGGTGAGGGCTCTGGTGTGGGGCTGGGAATGATGGGTTCAGGGTGTGGGAGGGGGCTCTGTGATGGGGCAGGAGGTTGGGGTGCAAGAGGGGGCTCTGGGTTTAGGAGCACTTAGGGTTTGGAATTGGGGTTCAGGAGGGGGTATGGGTTCTGGGCTGGGAATGCAGGCTCTGGGTTGGGCCCAGGGATGAGGAGTTTGGGGTGCAGATGGGGCTGCAGGTTTGGGGGGGATCAGGGCTGGGGCAGGGGCTCAGGGTTATCTCGGGCAACTCCCCATCAGCAGCACAGCAGGGGAGCTAAGGCAGGCTCCATAATGCACTCTGGTAGCAGCCAGCAGGTCCGGCTCCTAGGCGAGGAGGCTCCGCAGTGCGTGCTGCTATTGCCCGCAGGCACTGCCCTCCAGCTCCCATTGGTCGGGAACCAGCCAGTGGGAGTGCGGAACCGGTGCTTGGGCAGCATGTGGAACTCTGTGGCATCCCCACCTAGGAGCTGGACCTGATGGCCACTTCTGGGGCCCAGCATGGTGCCCCAGGACAGGTAAGGACTAGCCTGCCTTAGCCCCACTGCACTGCCGACTGGACTTTTAACAGCCTGGTCAGCGGTGCTGACTGGAGCCGCAAGGGTCCCTTTTCGAGCGGGTATTCTGATAAAAAACCAGACACCTTGTAACCCTGGGGAGTGGGGAGGGGGCACTGACTCCAGCCCCACGCTGCTTCTGGCTGGGGCAGAGGAGCCACCAGTTTCAGCCCGGTACCACTTCAGCACTGGGGCTTGGGGCACTGGGTTTCAGCCATGGGGCTCTGTGGCCCCCCTGAATGGCTTCACATACCCCCAAGGGGACATGGACCCCTGGTTCAGAATTGCTGTCTTAGTCCACTTCCCCATGGCTTTAAGTTCTATGCTCTCAGCCTGAGAATTTTTGCCTCACTTCTGTCCTTGAGGTCACTTCCTGTGCACAATGCTGAAGGCTCAATAAAAGTTTTCTGGTTCCTTCCCTGCTGTGTACTTTATGGAAAAAAATTAAAATAAACCTTCCTTTGCCTTTTATCATATAAAATAGCAGAAATAGTCAAATATGGTGATGCCTTTGAGGCCCAGCTAATGAGAAGACCACCACCAAGAATGGAGGCAAACAGAAGATAATGAAATAATTTTCATTTATTCCACACACTCATTCCTTACAATTTTCATTACAATCTAACATGCTCTTCCTTCCAACATCTTAAAAATAATTAAAAACTAACTTCATTCCAGTACATTTACTTTAATTTTAATGTGAATCATCAGCCTTTTTTCTTCTTGGGTTTTAATCCTTAATTAATTGTAATGCTTATTGACTTCAATGGGAATAGGATTAGGCAAAATATGACGACATGCTTGGCTGCACTGGGGCCTAAGATTGATGCTTTAAACATCTACAGGAAATTAAATTTAAAAAATGACTCCTGCCCCCTTTCTTTCTGATTTCTATAGCATCTCTTCTTTTTGCCCTGGCACTTCACACCTGCACTGTTCTCTACTCTTTCTCCCATATACTTAGGCATTGTTACTATTATCAAGTGTCATATGGGTGCAGGGTGCTGTTCAAAAAGGGAACTAGATGTTGAAATCAGATCTGACAGCAGAATCAGGGCCATAGTTACTTTATTTTTCTTCCCCCTACAATGATGTCCAATGTGCCTTCTCTCCTCAGGTCAGTTCTCCTTTTCCAGTTGCTGCTTTCCCAGTTGTCCCTGAATGTGCTTCAGCATCTTTCCTGGAGAAACTCTTGCTGGAATGGCTGTGAGCGCAACTGGAGTCCAGCTCAGCAGCACATTTTAAAGCATGATTTCACTGAATGATCTCACTTCTTAAAATAGGAAGCCGAACACTTCATAGAACCAACAGAAGGACACGATCCCTACTGTAGTGTGAACACATAAAAACAAAGAGCCATGGCTTAAGCATCAGCTAGAGATCTCCCTGATCAGGAAATTCCTATGTCTATTAAGATCACTGCTGCAATGCATTGGAAAACATAATCCCAAATATACATATAAAAGGATGGGGTCTGAATTAGCTATTACCGCTCAAGAAAGAAGTCTTGGAGTCGTTGTGAATAGTTCTCTGAAAATATCCACTCAATGTGCAGTAGCAGTCAAAAAAGCGAACAGAATGTTCGAAATCATTAAGAAACAGATAGATAAGAAGACAGAAAATATCCTATTGCCTCTATATAAATCCACAGTATGCCCACATCTTGAATACTGCATGCAGATGTGGTTGCCCCATCTCAAAAAAGATATATTGGACTTGGAAAAGGTTCAGAAAAGGGCAACAAAAGTGATTAGGGGCATGGAACAGCTGCCGTATAGGAGAGATTAATAAGACTGGGACTTTTCAGCTTGGAAAAAAGATGAGTAAATGGGGATATGATAGAGGTCTATACAATCATGACTGGTATGGATAAAGTAAATAAGGAAGTGTTATTTACTCCTTCTTATAATGCAGGAACTAGGGCCACCGAATGAAATTAATAGGCAGCAGGTTTAAAACAAACAAAAGGAAGTATTTTTTCACACAATGCCCAGTCAACCTGTGGAACTCCTTGCCAGAGGATGTTGTGAAGGCCAAGACAATAACAGGGTTCAAAAAAGACCTAGATAAATTCATGGAGGATAGGTCCATCAATGGCTATTAGCCAGGATAGGCAGGAATGGTGTCCCTAGCGTCTGTTTGCCAGAAGCTGGGAATGGGCGATAGTGGATGGATCATTTGATGATTACCTGTTCTGTTCATTCCCTCTGGAGCACCCGGCATTGGCCACTGTTGGAGGACAGGATACTGGGCTAGATGGACCTTTCGTCTGTCCCAGTATGGCCATAGTGATGGGCCTCTCTGGTAACCGTTGAAGATGAAAAACTATATGATCACTCCACATCTCCCTTTCTTGACAATAATAAATTATAAATTTATAAAATTAAATTATAAACCGATGTGCTTACCACAGAAATCCTAAATTATCTTGAAATTCTTTAAAAACTATTTACACTGTGTTGTGCCCCTATCAATTACATTTAAATACTTGAGCATTATTTTAAAGATCAAGTCTTTGAGAGGGTCTCATCAGGCTTCCAGACTGATGTTCTCACATCTTGCATGTGGAGTTTCTTGTGGACGGTCTTCACTTCCTGAGAGAGTACCTGTTGGACCCAGATCCTGTCTTTCTGAAGTACCATAGGGATAAAAATTTGCTGTCCTTTCACAAGCAGGCCATCAGTTCTGTGAAGGTCATTTCAGTCTTGTCAATGTGGTATGGAAGTGGACTCCTTTGTCTTTTATGTCCTCTAAGTGATGGATAACTAAAATGTCTTTTTGCTTCCCTTATATTACTCAAACGCCATTGCTCTGCCTCAAGAGCCAGGAAGGATTCCAGTGGTGCAGATACTATCCTCTGGCATGCTCACTATGCTTCTCTGTGTTAGCTTGATAGCTTTGTTTATTACCCCGTTTATACGATGGAACGGCGACTAGGGCCAGATCGGATCATCAAAAATCCAGACAATTTAGAGAATAGGAATGTGCAAGGCTGCATCGCCATCTAGCGGCCACAGGAGAGATGAGAAAGTTACTCAACTTGCAATAACTGAGGTCTTCGAGATGTGTGTCCCTGTGGGTTCTCCACTCTAGGTGACAGTGCGTCCTGGCACTGTCAATCGGAGATTTTCGGTAGCAGTGCCTGGTTGGGGCGCACACACCCAGATGGTATCTCCCGTCTAGTTGGAATCTTCCTGAGTGTGTGCGCCCCACACCCTCCTCAGTTCCTTCTCTACCATGGAGCATCATACTAGTACTCCAAAGTAGAGAGGAGGAGGGCGGGGAGTGGAGCACCTACAGGGACACACATCTCGAAGAACCTCAGTTACTGCAAGGTGAGTAACTTTCTCTTCTTCTTCGAGTGCTGTCTCTGTGGGTGCTCCACTCTAGGTGAATGTGTAGCAGTACCCACTATGGTTGGTGGGACTTTAGAGATGCAGCAGTGAGTACTGTAGATAGTACTGTATGGTCTACTATGGTGTCTGCCGTGGTGTCTTGCGTGAGAGCATAGTGTTTTGCAAACCTGTGTTCAGATGACTCCATAGCCGCTTTGCAGATGTCAGGAATGGGAACATTGTGCAGGAAGGCAACAGATGTCGACATGGCTCGAGTGAAATGAGTTCTAATGCCTTCGGGCGGTTGAAGATTTTGCGCATGGTAACAGAATCTGATGCAGTCAGAGATCCACTTGGATAGACCTTGTTTAGAGATAGCCGTACCTTTCGATCTTTCGGTAATGGAAACAAAGAGTCGTGGGGACTTATGAAATGGTTTGGGCCTGTCTAAATAAAAGGCGATTGCTCGCCTGACGTCGAGAGTATGCAGGGTTGCCTCTTGCGGAGTCTTGTGAGGTTTGGGATAGAAAGTAGATAAGTATATAGGTTGGTTGAGGTGGAAGGTCGATACCACCTTAGGAAGAAATTTAGGATGTGGTCTCAAAGTGACTTTGTCTTTGGAGAAGATTGTGTAAGGAGGGTGGGCCACAGGGTGCTCATTTCACCAACTATCCCTGCTGATGTTATGGCAACTAAGAAAGCCACCTTCATGGACATATGAAGATGAGAGGAGGTAGCCCAGGCCTCCAAGGGAGGTTTCATGAGAGCATGAAGAACAAGGTTAAGATTCCATGCAACCGCTGTTGGGTAAATTTCAGGGTGGAGATTTTGCAGGCCCATGAAAAAGCGTTTTATGGTGGAGTGGGTAAAGAATCAATAACTGTCTAATAGGTCATGGAAGGTGGTAAGCACCGCCAGGTGCACTTTGATGGAGCTGAGAGAAAGTCCTTTCTGTTTTAGTTTCAGGAGGTAGTGTAGAATGTTAGGGAGGGTCACGTTATTGAGTGCTAAGTGATTACGTGAGCACCAGGGGGCAAAACACTTCCACTTCTGCAGGTAGGTTTTATGAATGGAGTCTTTCCTCCTGTGCAGAAGGACATATTGGACTTGCTCGGAACAGGCTAGTTCATGGGTTTGGAATTATGAAGGAACCAGGTTGTGAGGTGGAGCTTTTGGAGCTGGGGTGAAGAACCCGTCCGTTGTCCTGGGAAACGTGGTCTGGCCTGTTGGGGAGAGCCCGTGGGTGACGGGAGGATATGCAGAGTAGGTAGGGATACCACATCTGTCTTGGCCAAGCAGGGGCCATAAGGATGACCCAGGCCTTGCTGTCCACAATCTTCCAAAGAACACTGTGTAACAGAGGGATTGGTGGAAGGTGTAAAGGAGGGAGTTGTTCCATGGGATGAGGAAAGCATCTCCTAGGGATGCAGTCCCACTCTGGAGCAAAACGGAACATTTTCGATTCTAGGTCGTGGCAAAGAGATCTATTGACGAGCTGCCCAGAGGGAGAAGAGCTGTTGGAGTACTGCGGGGTGCAGTTCCCATTCGCGTTGTGTCAGGAAGTGCCTGCTGAGTGCGTCGGCAGTAGTGTTGTGGCAGCCTGGTAGGTAGGAAGTGATGGTTTGTATTCGA
Organism: Chelonoidis abingdonii; assembly: GCF_003597395.2. NCBI lineage: Eukaryota > Metazoa > Chordata > Testudines > Testudinidae > Chelonoidis > Chelonoidis abingdonii. Next base: position 15,493,114 of record NC_133770.1, on the reverse strand, counting down.
TGTCGTATGCACCAATTCCATATTTGAATGGCTTCCATGCAAAGGGAATGTGATCGGGCTCCCCCTTGTCTGTTTATGTAGTACATGCATGCTATGTTGCCTTTTAAGGCCCAAAGAGATTTGTTCTTTCTGAGGGGGAAGAAAGTGAAGGCATGCTTGCCTCACTGCTCTGAGCTCTAAGAGATTTATGTGTAGGTGCGTCTCTGATGTGGACCACCGGCCTTGTGCCCTGTGCCGCCCTAGGGAAGTGTCCGTGGTGAGCATGAGTGTTGGGGAACATTGCTGGAAGGAAACCCCTGTGCAGAGGTTGTCTGGACTTGTTTACCAATGCTGGGAAGCTATAACATTGGGAGGAGGAGTTAGCAGCATCGCTAAGGTGTGTCTGCTCGGTTTGAAATTGGAATTGAGCCAGCCCTGGAGACATCTCATGTGTAGCCTGGTGTGGTGAACCATGAAGGCGGTGGCTGCCATGTGACCAAGGAGCTGTAGGCAAAGTCTTGCCTGTGTCCTGGGACGAATAGAGAGCATGCATTTGAACTGCATGATAGTGAGGAATCTGTGATATGGGAGCGAGGCCCTGCTCTGGATTGAGTCAAGATGAGCTCTGATGAACTCGATCTGTTGTTTAGGTGTCAGAGTGAATTTTCGGATGTTTATTTGGAGGCCTAGGCTGTGAAAGAGGGAGATGGCGAAACAGGTAGCTTGAAGTGTCTCGCCATAGGAGTTGCCCTTGATGAGGCAATCATCCAGATACGGGAACAGCGTGACCCCATGTTTGCAGAGGTGAGCCACAACCACGGCTAGAGTCTTGGAAAAAAACTCTCGGTGCTGTGGCGGGTCCGAAAGGAAGAACTCTGTATTGAAAATGGTCATGACCAATTGTGAATCGTAGGAAGCGTCTGTGAGCTGGATGAATTGATATATGAAAGTAAGCATGCTGTAGGTCGAGGGTTTTAGACCAGTCCCCTTCATCCAGTGCAGGTATTATTGTGCCCAGTGTGACCATCTTGAATCTTTGTATCCTCACGAATTTGTTCAGTCGACGTAGATCTAGTATAGGCCTCCATCCTCCAGTCTTTTTCTGAGTTAGAAATAATGGGAGTAGAAACCTGTCCCTTGATTTTGCGTCAGCACAGGTTCCACTGCACCTAGTTGTAGAAGATGCACCACTTCTGTGCGAAGTAAGTGGTCATGAGAAGGGTCCCTGAAGAGGGACGGGGAAAGGTAGGAGGGTAGGAGAAAGTTTGTCCTTATCAAAAGGGAGATCCTCCAATTTGATCTGCAGTTCTTTGGGGATGACAGATGCAGAGAGCCATGAGGATCTGCGCATAACCACAGCAGTTGCAGTTGTACAGGCTGCTGTGTCTGCCGTGTCTAGAGATGCCTGTAGGGCTGTTCTGGAAATCAGTTGGCCCTCAGTCAGGATTGATTTGAAGTCTGGTCTCATATCCTCTGGAATGTAGGAGGCAAATTCAAAACTTTAGTGTAATTATCAAAGTCGTAACTGGCGAGGGGAGCAGAATAGTTTGCAATTCTGAATTGTAGTGTGGAGGACATATAAACCTTGAGGCCTAAGACGTCAAGGCGTCTAAGGTCCTTGTCTTGCGGGGTGGGTCGATATTGTGACTGTTTCATACTCTGTGCAACTGCATCCATGACAAGGGAGTTCAGTGGTGGATGAAAAAATAGGAAGTCAGCGTCCTTAGCAGGGACATAGTATCTACATTCGGCCTTTTTGCAAGTTGGTACTAAAGACGCTGGGGTTTGCCAGAGCGTGTCAGCCAGCTCCAGGAGTGCTTCGTTTATAGGGAGCGTGATTTTTGAGGGTGCAGACAGTTGAAGGATTCTGAGGAGTCTGTGTTACATCTCCTCAACCTCTTGAAAGGGGATATCTTGACTGAGTGCCACCCTCCTGAAAAGTTCTTGAAATTGTGTACAGTCGTCCACGGCTCGTGGAGGCGGAGGGAGGAGGGCTCCTTCCAGGGCTAATGGAGAGTTAAGGATATGGCGTAACTTGCATACTCAGGAAGGGGTTCCGGCACATTAGAAGTGGACGGAGCAGGAGATTGATGCACAGAAGGAGGATAACTAGTAGGAGGATGTTGCCAAGGGTACCACTGAAGCCAAGGCATAGGGTAGGAGAACCCAGGTGTCGCCCATGGGGGGGCAAAGTAGGGAAGCTGAGGCTGGTGGCTTTGAGTCATGACCTGAGGTGGCAGAGGTGCCTGTGGAGGAGAAGCAGGAGGGGAGAACTCTGCTTGTTGCTGTAAATCAAGTTCACCATCAGTGAAAACCAGTTCAGGTGGAGAGAGCAGTGGTTCAAAAAAATGAGCCCTGTGTACGCAGGAGCAGAGAGTGAGGCTCAGGTGGCACTGAAAGGTCACATTGAGTGAGAAACTGTTGTTCCTGCTCCCTGGGCTGCGCTGAACCTGCTCTCTGCTCTAGCTCATTAGCAGGAGAAAGTGCAAGTGACAATAGTGCTGCAGACTGCTTGGAGGTGCCCTGCAGGGAGTCTGCTACTGGTGCCTGGGTGGAAGATAGTCTCGGTGCCAACGTTCTTCTCCCTGCAGTGGAGGATTGCGCTGGTGGCATCATGGCTGTTGTTGGTGCCGAGGAGCATTGCGCTGCCGGCACCATAGCTGTTTTTGGTGATGAGGAGAGGCGCTCTGCCGGCACTGCGGCTGTTTGCGATGCCGAGGAAAAGTGTGCTGCTGGCACCGGGCCATTTTTGGTGATGAGGAGAGGCGCGCTGCCGGCACCGTGGCCGTTTGCGGTGCCCAGAAGGCACGCACTGCTGTCACCACGGCCGTTTGCAGTGCCAAGGAGCAGCACGCTGTTGGAACCATGGCTGTTTGCAGAGCCGAGGAGCAGCACACTGTCGGCACCGCGGCTGTTTGCGATGCCGAGGAGCAGCACGCTGCCAGCACCACGGCTGTTTGCGGTGCCGAGGAGCAGCGTACTGGTGGCACCGCGGCCGTTTGCAGTGCCCAGGAGAAGTGCGCTGCCGGCACTGCGGCCGTTTGCAGTGCCAAGGGGCCGGAGCCACAAGGACCTTCCTGACACAGGAGGTCGGGTCCCTGCCTCTGCGCTCTGTCAGAGCTGCGGCTGAGGCATTAGAAAAGCTGAGGCACCTGCCTTTGATGTAGTCAGCACAGAGGGTAGGGATCTCGCAGGAGACCCCTTACCCTTGTTAAAGTCTCTCCTGTGAGACTGTTCTGCTTCTTGCCTCCTCCAGGGAGGGTGAAGCAACACTGCCCACCGGTTCTGATCTGGCTTGGGCACATGTGGGAGTGGGTTTGACCTTTCCCATCTCCGAAAGATGTGGAGAAATTGGAGAAGGTCCAGAGAAGAGCAACAAGAATGATTAAAGGTCCTGAGAACATGACCTATGAAGGAAGGCTGAAAGAATTGGGCTTGTTTAGTTTGAAAAAGAGAAGACAGAGGGGACATGATAGCAGTTTTCAGGTATCTAAAAGGGTATCATCAGGAGGAGGGAGAAAACTTGTTAACCTTAGCCTCTAATGATAGAAGAAGAAGCAATGGGCTTAAACTGCAGCAAGAGAGATTTAGGTTGGACATTAGGAAAAAGTTCCTAACTGTCAGGGTAGTTAAACACTGGAATAAATTGCCTAGGGAGGTT
>NC_133770.1:15363631-15485864 GCF_003597395.2 Chelonoidis abingdonii | reverse complement strand
GAGAAGGAACTGAGGAGGGTGTGGGGCGCACACACTCAGGAAGATTCCAACTAGACGGGAGATACCATCTGGGTGCATGCGCCCCAACCAGGCACTGCTACCGAAAATCTCTGATAGACAGCGCCAGGATGCACCGTCACCTAGAGTGGAGCACCCACAGGGACAGCACTCAAAGAAGAACGCTCCCTTCTGGACCTGTGCGTACCAGTTCTCTGGTTAACGCAGAGCTGGATGATGGCAGGTTGGCTAAATGGCATTTTACTGTATGTAAACATACTTTCATTGTCTTCTGCCTGTAATCAAGATAGTCAGACAGGGGAATCCACATTCCCTTCTCTAAGCTGGGCTCAGCTGCCTCCCAGACACACTTTAAGAACACATTTCCACTACACAAATGTAACTCTTTATACGCAACTAGGGTGACCAGACGGCAAATGTGAAAAATCGGGACAAGTGGTGGGGGGTAATAGGAGCCTATATAAGAAAAAGACCCAAAAATCGAGACTGTCCCTATAAAATTGGGACATCTGGTCACCCTATACGCAACTCACACATGTATCACACAGGGATTCATGTGTTCGGCATGTCAACAGTTTACAAAGGATACCTTATGTGACACCTTTTAGATATGGCTTATGACAACACTGTATTGGGGGTAGTGCCTTTGTCAGGCCTGATATAAATTACGTTATAGTGGGCCCTCCGCTAGTAGGCACTGAGGTGCTCTTAGCATCACAACTGCCTATTAAATTTAACTCTCTTGTATACAATATTCTGTTCGTGTATGAAAAGGGCACCAAAAGATCACTTTGGTGTATTCTCTCTTTTCCTCATCAATGAGGGGTAGAGACAGGAGGATGTCTGCAGCAGCAGCATCCAGGGCAAATATCAGGGAGTTTACTTGGTATTCTTGTGTTCTGTCTGTTAAACCAGAAGCCATCTAGAATTGATCAGATCTCTGGGACCAGCAAGGCCAGCTGCCTGAGTTGCCAAAATTCACACTTCTGTAACAAAACCATTTATACTATGGGCTCCTTGGCTTGACTGCAAGATGGCTGTGCATTCCTGCCTATCCTGGCTAATAGCCATTGAGGGACATGGACTTATCCTCCATGAATTTATCTAGGTCTTTTTTGAACCCTGTTATGGTCTTGGCTTTCACAACATCCTCTGGTAAGGAGTTCCACAGGTTGATAGTGTGTTGTGTGAAGAAATACTTCCTTTTGTTGTTTTAAACCTGCTGCCTATTAATTTAATTTGGTGACTCCTAGTTCCTGTATTATGAGAAGTAGTAAACAACACTTCCTTTATCTACTTTTCTCTACACCAGTCATGATTTTATAGACCTCAATCATATCTCCCCTTAGCCGTCTCTTTTCCAAGCTGAAAAGTCCCAGTCTTATTAATCTCTCTCCTCATATGGAAGCCTGTTCCATACCCCTAATCATTTTTGTTGCCCTTTTCTGAACCTTTTCCAATTCCAATATATCTTTTTTGAGATGGGGGGTGACCACATCTGCACACAGTATTCAAGATGATGTGGGTACCATGGATTTATATAGAGGCAATATGATATTTTCTGTCCTATTATCTATCCCTTTCTTAATTATTCCAGCATTCTGTTGCTTTTTTGACTGCGCGCACATTGAGTGGATGTTTTCAGAGAACTATCCATAATGACTGCAAAATCTCTTTCTTGAGTAGTAACAGCTAATTTAGACCTCATCATTTTATATGTATAGTTGGGATTATGCTTTCCAATGTGCATTACGTTGCATTTATCAACATTAAATTTCATCTGCCATTTTGTTGCCCAGTCATCCAGTTTTGAGAGATCCTTTGTAGCTTTTCACAGTCTGCCTGGGTCTTAACTATTTTTAGTAATTTGGTATCATCTGCAAATTTTACCACCTCACTGTTTACCCCTTTTTCCAGGTCATTTATGAATATGTTGAATAGGACTGGTCCCAGAACAGACACCTGGGGGACACCACTGTTTACTGCTCTCCATCTGAAAACTGACCATTTATACCTATCCTTTGTTTCCTATCTTTTAACCAGTTACCAATCCATGAAAGCACCTTCCCTCTTATCCCATGGCAGCTTATTTGCATTACAGCCTTTGTTGAGGGACCTTGTCAAAGGCTTTCTGAAAATCTAAGTACATGATATCCAGTGGATCCCCTTGGTCCACATGCTTGTTGACTCCCTCAAAGAATTCTAGTAGATTGGTGAGGCAAGATTTCCCTTTACTAAAACCATGTTGACTCTTCCTCAACAAATTATGTTCATCTATATGTCTGACAATATTGTTCTTTATTATAGTTGCAACCAGTTTGCTCAGTACTGAAGTCAGGCTTACGGGTCTGTAATTACCAGTATCACCTCTGGAGCCCTTTTTAAAAATTGGCGTCACATTAGCTATCCTCCAGTCATCTGGTACAGAAGCTGATTTAAATGATAGGTTACAGACTACAGTTAGTAGTTCTGCAATTTCACATCTGACTTCCTTCAGAACTCTTGGGTGAATACCATCTGGTCCTGTTGACTTATTGCTGTTTAGTTAATAAATTTGTTCCAAAACCTCCTCTAATGACACCTCTGTAATAATATGTCATGTGATCTAGTAGAATGTGCAGTCAGTCATAGGGGAGATTGAACAACAACCAAACTGTAACATCCAGAGATCCAATTAGAGCGTCTGTGCATGGAGAGAGTGGATCTCATAGACCTATCCACCACAGACACAAAAAGTGTCTAGGGGACTTTCTGGATGCTTTGATTCTGTAATGATGACCACCAGAGAGCCGTCCTCAAAGATAAATGTAAAAAGGAGCAACTAGTGGTTCAAACAGCTGTTTCATGAGAGGATTAAGAATGTTGAGATCCCAAAGCAAAGTAGGATTTCTAATTTCTGTAAAAATATTCATAAGACATTTTGGGCACCTCATTGTGGTTGGATGGGTGAAAATTAAGAACCCTTTTACTGGTCAGGGGAAGGCTGTTATTGATGCTAAGTGCGCCTTGATGGAACTCACAGACAGTCCTGATGTCTTCAATTCCAACAGGCAATCCAAGATTGTGGAAAAAGATGATGGCAGTTATACCAAAGATGATCTCTTTTCTATTTGTGGAGATAAGTTTGTCTTGTAGATTCCTTTTCGCTGTTTAACAACACCTGTTGTACTTCTGATGAACAGGAACCTCTAATCCCAAAAACCATTGAGGTTACTTGGAGTTGTGGAATGTTCAGACTGCAGTGAAGTGTGCGACCAACATCCTGAGACAACAGTCAAGAAAAGATCGGGGACATTTTTTGGAGAAAAAAGAAAATGGAAACAATTCCAACTATTATATATCTGATAAACTAACTAACGTAGTAACAAATATGTACTATATCCTAAACCTAAAGAGAAAAACTGGAACCCACTAAACACCATTTCTGGCCAAAGGTGGCGGAGAAGGAACTGAGAGCTGTTCACCCATACATCCCTATATAGCCTCAGTGCCCGGCCTGAGAATGTGCAGGGTGCATGTGAGGGCTGAATGTGCACTGCTACCAAAAATCTCTGTACAAAGGTGCAGAGCACATGCATATCTGAAGTTGGGCACCCATAAGGACACTACTTGAAGATGTCTACTCTAATAGCTGCTGTTTGACATTATCCAGACCTATAGTGAAATGGAGTGCTATCATATATGATTACGTCATCAGTTTTTTCCAAAATTGAACTCTTCTGACTTTTCTGCATTATTATTGATAATTCTACCATTTCCATCTAGTAATGGAGCCATACCATTGAACCGATACCAATATAATCACTTTTTGTTCCTAGTTTACTTAATAAGCTCTTTCTTATTGTCCTTGACTCTTCCAGCCATAGATTTCTCCTTGAGTCTCTTTTTTTCCTTATTCATTTTCTACAATTCCTAGCTTCTGATTTATATTAATTACAATCAACTTCTCCTTTCTTTCATGTTATATATTATTATTTAACTTTTTATCGCTGCCTTCACTTTCCCTCTAAACCAGGTCATTTTTGTTTTAACCAATATGGCTTTCTTCATTGTGGCTTTTTGGGTGTCTAAGTAAATTGTTCTTAATTCCCAATTGTCATTGAGAATTGAAAGGGCAGTCTGCAGACAGGTTTTCTGTAAGTCTCCCTCAGCAAAATAGTTGCCACTTTCTGACCTCCTCTGGGATCCTGGAGACTGGAAGATGAGAGGATGGGGCCAATCTCCAGGGGAAAGGGATCTGAATCACTTCACCTCATGCTTGGTCTGGGCTGAGGGGAGGCCACTTGCACAGAACAAGGAATAAGCCAGAGCAATTGGATACGAGTGACTCACTGGTATCCGAGACATTGCAGGAGCTGGCACTTTTCATCAGGCCTTGCAGGTAAAGCAGCTTGTGGGAAGGGGAAAGCTTTGTGGCCTTTTCAGCCATTACAGCACAGACCTAACTTATGTGCTGACCAAGATCAGATCTTCCTCTGGATTCCCCCAAACATTGCGTTCTCCTCTGACTCAGGGGGTTCCATTGAAACTTTCCTGCTTGCTCTCCAAGTTGAGGGAATGGGGGAAACAAGGAGGGATGGGGGGCTTTGAAAAACATACTCCCTAGCTCTATGCCATTTGTTCTGGCCTGCTCTCAGTGAAGGGAGCTTCCATGTGGCCTGCTCAGCCGTCTCTGAGGGGACCTCGACAACACATTGGCTGGGAGCCAGGTTTCACTGTGGCCTGTTGTCTGCCTACCATTTCAGAGAGGAGGTGCCATCCTCCAAGCCATCCTCAGAAAGCCCAAAGGAGCGGATTGAGTTTAGCAGGTCTGAGGAAAAAACTCTCAAAGCCAGTGATGAAACAGAGAGCTGTTTAGTTACAAATCTTTTAAAACTCTCATGAAAGCTGCACCCCAAAGGGACCTGGAGGCTACAGCATAAGCTGCTCAGATGCAGAGAATCCTACAGTGCTCTTCTTGAGGGGCTGCGGACACCAGGATCACAGCCAAGAGCTGGCTTGTCCCCAGTTGCATGGATACAGGGAGCATCCCACTGTGAAGACTGGCTGCCTGGGAGGAACCAAAGGGGAACAATTTTGACTTTCTCATAGGTGGGGAAACTGAGGCAGAGAGGTTGCGTAACTTGTGCAAGATTGCACAGGAAGCTTTTGTCAGAGCTGGGACGAGAAACCAGGGTTCCTGCCTCCCTGTCCTGTTACTGATAACAGGGCATTAAAGTATAAGAATTTTCTGGTGACTCAGTGGCTAAGAAAACACAACCTGGCAGGAGACACTCATTGGATAGAATGTTAGATGCTCTGTAACGTTGATTGTAGACCTGGACTATCCTAAAAATAATCCCCTTTCTATCAGGAGGCCTTTAAAACTTTGGATAAAATTTTGAAAAGCAACTATGTGACTTAGGAACTTCTGTCCCATTTTCAAAAATGACTTAGATAAGTAAGTAGGACTCAGACTTCTGAGTTCTGAACTGTAAAAAGTACATCATATAACCACATCATTTGGCTTCACCCAATTTAATACCTATTTCATCATTGTATCTTATTAACAAGAACTTCAAGCATACAATATACATCCTTACTCCATATTAATGAATGCAAGGTTAAGAAAGTTGCTCTTTAGACACCATTTTAACCAAAACCACTAGGTGGAAGACTTCAGCAAGTTTAATGTTTATCTAGCCTGCATTTCTAGTTTCATGCCACCTGCTGCTAATATTCTCAGATTCTAAATTACTCCAGAACTAATTGCCTTGTAATTTTAGTCAAATTTAGATCAAGATTGAGAGTATTTCTAAAAGGTATGTTCTGTCTAGTTCAATTACAAGTTACTGGGCTCACTGGAGGAATAATTGAGTGAAATTCTATGACCTGTTATGCAGGAGGTCAGATAGCTAAGTGTTGCTCAGATTTTTCAGGTTGCTGACTCCTTATTTGAAGACAAGAATTTTCACAACCCCCTTACATTTGCTATAAAAGTAAGAGTAAAAATGTATCAGTGGTAACAACGGTAGGCCTGTATAATTTGTGTGTTTTGAAAAATGGACAGATAAAACTAACTTGAAAGGCAAGTTTGTGCAGGAAGTAAGGGAGTGAGATTTTTGTTTTAAATTGTAATAAAATTTCTAACACCTTCTAACCCCCTGATTGCCTTTCATGGCTTCCTTGGTGGTTGCTGTCCATCGATTGAGAACCAATGGACTAGATAATCAGAATAATTCCTGATAATTCCTGATAATAACGATAATCTTAACAGAGCTTTTCAGTTTCAAGTCTATCCCATGGTATAACTACTGATATAACTAACAGAAGTGGGTGTTTCACTGGTTATTGCTAAGTGGTCCAAAAATCTTTCTGTTAATTCATGTTCTGATCAGGTTGTGCATGTGAAAGGAAATTAGCATGGTGATTACTATAATTTTCTGTCAAAGGTGTGTGCACTTAAGCTAGTGGGATGAGGTATACCGAGGAGAGCTGCAGTATCGCTGGTTGTGGGGGGTTTCACTTCTCTTTACTATGGAAATATTTACTGGTCCTCTGTCACAGTTAGAGGTTAACTGATAATACAAAATGTTATTAAGCAAGTGTGTTTCTAGTGGAGTTGTGCCGGAATCAGTTCTTGGTCTTTTGCTATTTAATAATTTTTACTAATGACTTGGAAGAAAACAAATTTATTACGGATCAAATTTACAGATGACACAAAGATTGGGGGAGTGGTAAATAACGAAGAGGCCACTGATACAGAGTGATCTGGATCACCTGGTAAGCTAGGCATAAGCAAACAATGTGCAGTTCAATATAGCTTAATGCATAAAAGAACAGGCCATACTAACAGGATCCTGGGAAGCAGCAACTCTGAAAAAGACTTGGCAGTAATGGTAGATAATTACAAAAACATGAGCTCCCAATGTGATATTGTGGCAAAGGACCAATGCAATCCTTGAATAATAGGGGATTATCGAGTAGGAACGGTCTGTTACCTCTGTATTTAGCACTGGTTCAACTGCTGCAAATGCTGCTGGAATACTATGTCCACTTCTGGTATCCACACTTCAAAAAAGGATATTGAAAAATTGAAGAGAATTAAAAAATGAGTACAGGAATGATTAAAGGATTGGAAAACATGCCTTATATGAGAGACTGAAGGAGCTCAATCTGTTTAGTTTATCAAAGATAACATTAAGAGGTGACTTGTTCATGGTGCATAAGTACTTACATAGGAAATATATTTAATAGAGGGCTTGCGGACAAAGGGATAACAAAATTCAATGTCTGCATATTGAAGCCAGACAAATGCAGACTAGTAATGAGGTGCAACTTTTTAAGTGAGGGAACCAAGGGTTGTGGTGAGTTCCCCATCATTGTAAAATTTAAATCAAGATTGGTTAGATAAGGTCTATCAGTCACAACAATTGGCTGTGAAGCAGGAATTAATTCAGAGAAGTCCTATGGCCTGTGTTATGCAGGAGATCAGAGGAGGTAAGCATAATGGTCTCTTCTGCCCTTAACATACAAACATGAATCTATGTTCTTTTGGTGTCCTAGAGTCTCCTGCTTGTTTAACAGAAGAGTAAAGATGAAGGTTGGCTAGTCTCCCAGCCAGGGTTACAAATGAAAAGGAAATACTTGTAATTGTACATTTTCGCAAGGTGAGATGATGGGGGCTTCATAGACTTACACATAATTCAAAGCTTTGCAAGATCGCTGGTGTGCAGAATGCTAAATATTGTATGTGTGCAGTGCACAAGATAGGGCAGGTACTTATCTCATACAAGGACATGTGCAGGAATTTAAATTTGACTGCTTTTGGAGGGTATTTTAGAGCAGCAGTCAGGGGCTGGGGCAGCGAACAGTGGGCAGCCACTGGAGTTGGAGTAGTGGCTGGGCTGGGTCTGAGGCCAAAGCAGTGGCTGGGTCTGGGGCTGGAGCAGAGGTTGGAGCTGGGGTAGTGAACGGTGGTCAGCTGCATAGTTTCACTGATTTCAACAGTGCAGAGTCACAGACTTCAATGAAATTATGCTGATTCACACCAATAAAGGATACTGCCCATGGTACCTAGCTTCAAAGTAAAGGGATAAAGTAACAGCATGGGCCCAAAACTCCATAGTGAGAGACCATTTACACCAGGAGAAGCAGGGGGAATAAAACAGAAGGAAAGAAAGATAAAAGGCATTACAAATATTATTTATTATTTTTGTATTCAAATAGTACCACGAAGCCCCAATGAAGACTGGGACCACACTATGCAAGGCACTGTACATATGCATAGTAAGAGCCAGTCCCTGCCCAAAGAGCTCACAGTCTAAATAGATAGAAAGACAAAAGTGGGAGAAAGGGAGATTTATTAAAGGAAGTATTAATATTCCATTTTATAGAAGGGGAACTGAGTGAAAGACAGATTAAGGTACATCTGCATGTAGTCAGACGTGATTTTCCTATGGTCACATGGAAAGTCTGTAGCCAAGCAAGGAACTGAACCCAGATCAGAGTCCCAGTCCAGTGCCTCAGCCACAAAGCCAAGCTTCTTTTCTGTCTGAAAATACTGTGGGGAAGAAAGGAAAGCTGTGCCTCCCCTGGACCAGTCACCCTTGATAGTCACATGAATCTTGCCACTTTTTAAAAATCTTATCTTGAAAAGTGATTTACATATACAATTAACAGTTTTAAATATGGAATGTAAGTGTCAAGAGAGACTTGAGTGGTCTTGTGGCTCTGAATACCTGACAATGCAACAGAAAGGAGGACAAATCAGTAAATGAAAAGCAAAATGGTTCATACAGAAAGTATGAACCCATGCATCTCAAATAAGTATTTACATGGTAGAAGAGACTGAAGGTAGGCCAAGGTGTAGAGTTCTTTGTGGAGAAGTCCAGGCTAATGATATCATGATGTCATAAGAGTCACAAAGATCTTTAGAAAGAAAACACGATGAAGATAAAGATGCCAAGTTCATAATTCCAGAGGAAAAGCAGTTCAGTTTTGTGTAAAAAAAAAATAATAAAAAAATTCTAATGTAATTCATTACTGTTTTTGGAATGTTAAGTATTACATTTATTATGTCATTATACTGCAGTAACTTGACTACAATAGTATACATACCATGGCTATTGTTTAAATTCATCATATTGGAGGAGTTGCAGTACAGTTTGACATATCAATGGGTCATGCAACAGCTATGTTTATGGTACGTGGGTCACAGAACTGAAAAGATTGAGGGTCAATAGTCTACCGCGTTTATTATCAAAGTGTTAATTACACTATTTTTCAAGCCCTCTCTCTACTTCAAAATCCTCACAACCATTACATTTTCTCCCACCCCTTTCCCGGACAGCTATTTCTTTCCAGATATCTTGAAACTTATTTTCCACTTCTTGAACTTGGTCCACAATGAGGCAAACCAATCTAAATGGGTGGGTGTTTGGTTAGCAGAAGTAAGCAAAGTGCAGCTCTAATCAGCTCTGTGTCTGGGCCATAGTAAGAAGATAACAAGGATTCTGCCTTAATTCACAACTGCCACCAATATAAGAGTTATGACTCTACACAGCTACTTCCTAGGTATATCTAAATATAAACATTGAGTAAAGTTGAATGTAGCAGGGTCAAAATACCTTACCAACTTCTGCAGTTAAGGGTAAAACCACCACTGTTTCTTTTGCAACTAATGTTTAAAAAGAAGGCTGCTTTGGTTGTTGTATATTTACATCATTATCTTCGGTGAATATTTTAAAGCATTATTAACAAAATATTAAACAATGCATTCTTTATCTTTGTCTGGAGATAGCTGACATCCTATACGTACATCACATTTGGAAGAGTCCACTGTCTTTACCTGGAGGTTGTCATTAGTGTCCTCGGTGACACTGTTATAGGATGGAGGGAAAGATGTTGAAGACACAGTCTCGGACTTGTCTAGATTCCTACCGTAATTCTCATTCATCATGAATGCAATGAGACCTTCTTTCTGTGAAGCATCTTCAAGGATGTCACCATCACAAGTTCTGTGATATAAGAGAGAAGCCTGCTTCATGGACCGTTGAATCAAATGACTCCTATAGGCCCTCTGGATAATAATGGCAGAAACCTCCTCCTCTTTGTGTCTGAGCGTGGATGTGATTGGTTCATGAAAAAACCTGGATGGATTGGCAGCCATAAACTTTTCCTCTGTTTGTTCTTTTAGTTTGTCCATCTCCCCAGATTCTCCTAGCACCCGTTTGGTAAAAGCAAACAAAATATCCAAACAGTGGATCCTATCTCCGCTAGCCAAGGGAATGTCCATTGCTAGGAGTTCAATTTTGTTTGGTTTGGCTATGCGTAAAGGTTCTGCCAAAGCATCTGCAAAGTCTGAAAGTGCAGAATACTCAATAAATTGAGTTGCTTCAGGATCAAACTTCTCCCAGATTTTATAAAACATATCAAAATCATCTTCACCCACAGGATCTGTACTTTCCTCAGTGGCAACACTGAAGTTCTCTAAAATAACAGCTATGTACATGTTTACAACAATGAGAAATGATATAATGATGTAACTTACAAAGAAAATAATACCTGCAGCAGGTTTACCACATTCTCCCACAACACCTTTTATGTTTGGATCACAAAACGGAGGTCCAGTGTTTAAAATAGGACTCAGAAGACCATCCCAGCCAGCAGATGTTGTGATTTGGAAGAGACAGAGCATGCTGTTAGGAAAGGTTTGGAAGTTGAACATGTCATCAATCCCACCCTCCCACTGAACATAAGCAAAGTTAGCCATGCCAAAAATGGCATAAATAAACATGACTAGAAAGAGTAAGAGGCCAATGTTGAACAAAGCAGGAAGAGACATCATTAAGGCAAAAAGGAGAGTTCTAATTCCTTTGGCAGCTCGGATGAGTCTTAGTATTCGTCCAATCTGAGCCAACCGAATGACTCTGAAGAGCGTAGGTGAGAAGTAATTTTCAAATGCATTAACAATGTGAGAAACCAGAGTACCTAAAGAGAAAAAATAAAAAGGATTAATCAGTTAGAATTTCGAATTTCTTCTGAATTAGTAACTGAAAGAAATAATATTATTCGTAAAACTGGTATCTCCCTGACATTAATGTGTTGATGATCTAGCATTGACAACTCTTACAGGAAGACTTTTACATTTAAAAAAGATTAATGGCTTTATCTGTAAAACTTTAGAAATTAAAAAAAAACAACACACCTTTATGGAATTGTATGTTGTGCCCATAAAATCTGTCAGCTGCTGCACATGGAGAACACACATGTATACATAAGTAGGTGTTCTACGTACAGCATTTTGCACAGCCACTGGGTGTGTAGGTTATGTGATTGTGTTTTAACATTTGGTCATAAAAGTTGAAAAAGATCAAAGCTCAAATAACAAACCAAAACATGACACCAGAATCATAGGCACTCAGATGCCTAGATGAGAACCACGTAAGCAAGACAGACAGAAACAGATAAAGTAAATGTAAGTGTAATCCATGCTAACAGTGTGGCTTTTGGCCCCCTCTTGTGATTTGACTACTTTATTAGTCTGATAATGCCACCAAACTAATGGAGAATGTCCATTTTCACTAGCAGTAGAGTCTATTCTTTTCAATTCAGAGGTCCCAGATTCAGTCCCTGCAGATGATTAGTCCAGGGGTGTCCTTATGCAACGAAAGGCTAAACTTATTCAGGCCTTTCTAAAGTGTTCCATTGCAGCCCCAAGTAGTCTCATATGACAACAAAAAGAAAAAGGTGCTCTTCTAAACATCATTTGGTCAAAACTTGATGGAAATATCTATACTTTTTTTTTCACATGATAGAAGAACTGTTTTCTTTCTCTTGTTCTCCCTTTAGGTCTACTTATTTATTTTTGCTGTTTGCTGGGAAGTCCTTGAAGCAACATGCACTATAGAGAAATACTTCTCTAAAAGAGAAGATACATTTTAAAATTCTCCTAATCATTATGGGTTTTACAGGGACCCACTTCTTTGCTTGTCTGTTTTCACCCTTATGTCATCACAGAGGAGGTAGAAAGGGAAAGAGGAAAAGATTAAGATACATTTGTCCCACTACTCTTATTGCTAGTGCAAATATGTCTACTAGTGTGGGGGAGCAGACATGTTTAAGACTGGTGGAAAAAAGGCTAATGGATAATTTTACATAGCTTTTGTAATAACTTTGATAAAGAAATCTACATATATGATCCTTTTTATTGGTATTTAATACATTGACTTTTTAATGTGCTAAGATGAATAATTCCAAAAAAGGCCATCTTAGACATTTCTAAAGATGTCTCTAGAAACACTGTGCCCTTTAAACATGTAACCAAACTTCAAGAATATACTTTTTCCTCTGTCACTAATACTTCGCATCCTTTGTAGAACTGATTAATATACTTTATTTAGAAATGTACTAAGTGCATAAAAAAGCATATATTCCTCTTAAAATGAGGAAAAGGCATGAAATCTATATTTATTCATTCATTTTTTGATGTTTCCAGTTAAATTAAATCATTTGTTTTTCAAAATGGCTAATGGTGCCAAAAATGCACATGGGTCCAAACGTGATACCTAGGGAACCCAGAAAGGGTAGGAGTGAACTTCCAAAACGACACGGCCAACTCCTAGAGCAAAAAGGGGGGTGGGGGGCATGGAAACATATAAAATAATATATGGTGATGAAATATAAAGGGCTATTACTGAGTTTGTTGGTATAGTTTTACCTACCAACAATAGACATAATGACCACACTTAAATCAAATATGTTCCAGCCATTGGTGAAATAGTAGTGTCTTAGGGCCAATAATTTCATGATGCATTCTACAGTAAAGATGGCAACAAAGAACATGTTGATTTTGTTAAGAATGTCAGTCTTCCTTATACTTTGATTATCAGTTTCCACCATCATAGTGATCATGTTAAGGCAGATGAGAATCATGATGATAATATCAAAGGCTTCGCTTGTTACGATGTCAAAAAAAAAACCTTGGTATTTGTTCTGCAGGGGGAAAAAAAAAGTATTTAGTATTAGTTATGAAAATGTGGCCATGCTTAGGCATGTGTATTTACTTTCTAGATGTCTTTATGTGTTTCAATGTTATTTAATTCCATTATAGATACATATATTAGAGAAAAGTAGAGTATAAAAAATGATAGCATAATTTCCTTCCCATTCTGAAGGATAATCAATTCCATCGTAAATATTTCTGCAAAGAACTTCATAAATATGTATTCTTTATAATCGTTCAGTGGGAATTTGTTGGTACAGAATTAATTCTATGAACATTCTCTGAACGTCAGTGGAAACAAATACATTATATATAATTAATTAATACATACATTTTTGGGTGGATTAAGTTAATTTTACTATGGATTTTCACTGATTAGAGATATTTTAGTTGGAAGAACTCAGGTGGTCTCACCAATGGCCTTGGGATGGGTTTTTGGGGTTTCTTGGATCCCAGTTTTTTCATTGCATTATAATATTTTCTCTGTTCTTCTGTCATAAAGATGTCTTGTCCACCTAAGTATATGAAGATAATGATACTGTTACTATTGATAAGAAAAAAACATCCTTGCCATGCAAGAGTCTAAAATTTTGGAAGCTGACATTTCTTTTTCTGCCCTTTTATCTCTTTCTGTTACTAACAGTACCTAATTGGGACCAAATGCATTTTAAAAAGTTCTGTGGTGGCACTCCACTGTCTCAGAAAGCAGGAAAATGACTAGGCACATGAGGGAAGGATCAACTTGTTCCCTGCCCCTTGACCTGCTGTTGTTGCTACCCTTACCAGCTCTGTTGCACTGCCCAATCCCAGAGCTTCTGCTCAGACCCTGTCCCACAGTGCTTAGCTCCAAGGTAGGGAAAGTAGCATTCAAGGGACTGTGTAGCTGATTTCACAGCCTCTTGAATCAGTGCTGCCTCTGGAACCAACGGCTACATGGAGGGAAACATGGGAAAGGAACGGCGAAGGGGAAGCACTTCATAGCACTTACACTTGTAATGCTGCCTCAATTAAATTCAATACTGATGCTGCTCCAGGTAATAAATGTAAATAAATGTTTTAGAGCTTCAGTGTACAGTTGGCATCCTATACACTGAAGACAGCATGTAAGGGATATATTAGGGGCCTGGAAACATATCCAATATACTTATCTTTTTCTTTTGTTGGTTAAAATTGTCAATAATAACACCGACAAAGAGATTCAGTGTGAAGAAAGAGCCAAAGATGATGAAAACCACAAAATAGAGGTACATGTATGGATTATTGTCCTTCTTTGGCTGTTTTTCTTTCTGCAAAAATGATAACCAAGATGAAAAATGACTGAAAACAATATGCCTCTGTTCCTAGAATGAGTTCCAAATCGGTGCTTCGATCCCCCTGTGCAGAGTTCATTGCAGGATATCAAATTTATTATATCGCTACAAATCATGAAAAAAGTTGTCTAATTAAAAACGCTAGTTGTCAACAAGTACTCCTGACAGAATTCTGTGTCCTTGCAGGAGAACAGAATTCATATGGCCTGCATATTTCTGTGCAGAAAAATGCAAAACGAAAGAAAAATCTGCCAGAGGACACGCTTCTTCTCCGGTAGCTCATTCAGTGCATCTATTCCAGCGAGCCTGGAGCAGCCTTAGAGATGGGGGAGAAGGGTTGGGTGTGCATGCCTGTGTGGTTGATCACTGGCAAGGTATGGGGGGAGAGGCTAGGAGTACATGCATGCCAAGGAGAGACAGAATCTGTCCCTCTCTCTTGCAACTACAGCGCCTGACATGGAAGTGTAGAGCTTTTTATTATGCATGAGGCTGGCTATGTCCTGGAGGCACAAGTGTAGAAGCATGCCTCTGTAGTAGCATTGTTAAAGTTGCTGTTGATGTTTAATCGAGCTCATTCTCTGAGGCACAAATGTAGCAGCCTGCCTGTGTAGTAACATTGTTAATGTTCCTATTGTTAGTTAACTGTTCCCATTCTCAGTCAATTTCCCCAGGAGCATAAAACCTGTAAAAGTTTTAAGGCTGCTATATTGCCAATGTGATGTAAAGGAGCCTTCTTATAAATGACAGTAAGGAAATCCTCAGCTAGGAAGATCTATGCACTTTTTCACTTTTTTCCTGTTCCAAAGTGGCACAATGGGGTTAGATTACAGCTCAGGATTTATTTTACTTACTAATTAAAAAAAAAAAAAGACTTTGAGGGCAAATAAAATTTCAGGACAATCAGAACCAAGCACTTCTGAAAGCACCCAGCCAGATCCAGGACAATGATTAGCAAAACTGTATGACTTTCATGTCTGAAAGTCTGAGCAATTTAAAATAACTTTATTTTATTTTATTTGCTGCTACTGTTTGGTGTTCCGTAAAGTAATGTAAATGAAAATCCAGGATTATAACTGGAATGCTGGGTATGCTACCAAGTGTTTGTAACTTAACTTTCACATGTTTAGGAAATGCTGAAAAGTTATTGTGACTTTTTTCTGTATTGCAGTTTAAATAATTACCAAAACAATTGAAACTGGGGTGATTATATTGTATTATTATGACAAATAAAAATATGCAGAATTTTGAATTTTTTGGCACAGAATCCCCCCAGGAATAAGTAAGTCTTGCGTTTCATAGGTGCATTTGAGGAGGGGAGAGAAAATCTACAGTGTAACTGTTGGATAAAGTTAATTCTTCTTCGAGTGCTTGCTCATATCCATTCCAAGTAGGTGTGCGCGCGCCGCGTGCACGTTCGTCGGAAGAATTTTCCCCTAGCAACACCCGGCAGGTCGGCAGGTGCCCCCGGGCGTGGCGCCCTTGCGGCACCGCATATATACCCCTGCCAACCTGTCCGCTCCTCAGTTCCTTCTTCTTACGCCCGGTTGGTCCTGTGGAACGTGGAGTGCGGCTTAGCTGACCTCCACATCCCTAGCGTTTCACCCGTTCTACCTAGTTCCTAGTTGTTAGTGTTGTTTAGTAGTTGTTAATAGTTGTTAAGTATAGTTGTTAACATAGTTGTATATAGTTAGTGGGCGAGGTATACTCTCCTCGCCCGCTCCGGACCCGGGCTCATGCCTGGCTCTCCTGGCTTCAAGCTGCTCGGCTGTCGTCGGCCGATGCCAACAATTGTTTGCCTCAAGTGCCGGGGAATCCATCTGACGGAGAAGTGCCGCTCTCAAGTCCTTCAAATCGAGGACAAAAAAGGAGCGGGACTCCCGTTTGAAGCAGCTCCTTATGGAGGCCGCCTGACCCCTGCAGTTCCGACACCGACACACCGCAGTCCGCACCGAAAGACCTTCTTCGGCACCGGAGACAGCGTCCGCCACTGCACCCGGCACCACAAAGTCTCCATCTCAGAGAGCCAGCCCGGCGGCGCTTCACTTTCACCTGGGACGAGAAGGCGAAGGCTCCTGCGGTCGCGACTCCAGCACGCAGTCTGAGCCTGGAAAGCCGTGCTGGCAGGCGCCGCCATCTGCCCCGGCACCGGTGCTTCCCGCACCGTCGACTCCGGCAGACAAGAGCCGCGAGTCCGGTGCTTGATAGCTCCCCACACGTGCCGTGTCGAGCTCACTGATCCGCCACCACGCCGGAAACTTCACAATGGCGAGGGACCTGATAGCGCTCACTGAGCCTTCCCTGCCTCAGCCCCCGGCACTGCTGGTGCGGGCTCTTCCATCTCTGGGAAAGCCAGCTATGCTCCAACTCCATCTCTGGGAGCACAGGACAGGCACGGCCCGGTCGAGATCTCGCACCGATCCCGCTCTCGCCGTAGTTCACCATCTCGACGCCGCTCGCAGTCCCAGCACCGATCCTACTCTCGGCGCCGGTCGTACTCGCGGCACCGGTCCAGGTCCGATCTATAGACCGACGCTCGGCGCACGCTCTGACTCTTGGCACCGCTCCTGACGGAGTCCATCGGACCGTCGGCGCACCCGTCCCGGTCGACCTCCGGCACCGCGCTGGTCATAGGTCCGGTCCCGATCTTGGCACCGTTCGACTCCTGGCACCGTTCCCCGGCCCCGACTGTCACTCGGCACAGTCATACAGCCTATCTGCCCGCCTTGGCCGTCTAGACACCTCTTCAGCTCCTCGCGGCCAGAGGGGTGATTTATGGGGAGGTGGTCCAAGATCCGGAACACCCCCAGCAGTGGTCCTTCTGGACGCCTTGGGCGTACCATCAAGCCCAAGGCGATCCTCTCCCGACTCGAGATCTACTGTTACGAGTCGGGTGCCAGAAGCCACCATCAGCGCCTCCTCCGGGAACCGATTGTGCTGAGTCACAGGACCCAGAGGCCGCCCCAGAATCGAGCCATCCTCTGGAACAACCCTGCAGAGGAGCCCTGGTCCCTGGTCTCTCCTCCTCCTCCTCACCGGTGAGGCAGTGGCGGGCACTTCGACCTCTGGCCCGCCCCCTATTGACCTTCGCGTCACCAGGATCTGCCTCCGCACGAGTGCGTTGAGCATCAACCTACAGGCAGAGGAGGTGCAGAGGTTGAGGATCCTGTAGTCGACATCCTCCGTCGATACACCGACGAGGGTCACCTTGCCCTTCATACGCACTATTCAGCCAAAGCGGACTCTATTGGCAGTCTCCGGCATCGATCCCTCCGACGGCCAAGGCGGGAGAGAAGTACATGGTACCTCTAAGGGTACAACTACTGTACACCCATCCTCCTCCAGCTCTCTGGTCGTCAATCGTGAACGAGAGGAGCATCATGGAAGCCAGCCGCCCACCCCAAAATCGCGGGAGGCTAAACGTATGACCTGCTGGGCCGTAAGGTATACTCCGCAGGGGTCTACAGTTACCGTGTGCAACCAGCAAGCACTACTAGGCAGGTACGGTTTTATACCTGGCGACATGGACAAGTTTACTGAACTGATCCCGGTAGATTCCCGCCCTGAGTTCAAAAGTCTCTTAGAAGAGGAAAAAAGATCTACAGGACAGCCTTACAGGCTGCGCTCGACGCTGCGGACTCAGCGCTAGAACATCGCGTCGGAGTACCAGAGACAGATTTCCTGTTGCAAGTCTCCGCTTACCTCCGAGCTGCAGCATACGATACAAAGACCTCCCGTTTGAAGGGCAGGGCCTCTTCTGGAGAAGACGGACCCAAGGCTGCAAAGCTTAAAGATAACTGCATAATAATGCGCTCCCTGGGCATGCACACATCCAGACCAGCGGAGATCCTTCGGCAGCAACCTCAGCGCCCTTCCCACCACGCCCCCACCAAGACTTCAACAGAGGTGGGGATGGGTGAACGATGAATGCCAGTCCGTGTCCCAGGGGGGGAAACAACGGTACCGCAACACCGCGGGACCGAAGCAGAACTTTGAAGGTGCGCCAGAGCAGAGCACCAGCCCTTCCCCGGACTACTTTCTTTGTCCGAACGCGCGTCGTTTTCTCCCTTCCTCCCGGCGTGGACCCGAATAACTTCAGATCGATGGGTTTTGCGCACGGTAGAGTTTGGATACCATCTACAGTTTATTTCGCCTCCACCCTCCCACCCCCTCCCCGTCCCTCTTCAGGGACCCCTCTCACGAGCATCTCCTTTGGCAGGAGGTCCTCACGCTTCTCGAACTCGGAGCGATAGAAGAGGTGCCTCACGACCTCAGAGGCCGAGGGTTTTACTCCCGCTATTTTTTAATCCCCAAGTCGAAAGGAGGTCTCCGACCCATCCTAGACCTCCGCGGACTCAACGCCTTCGTAAGGAAGTTAAGATTCCGCATGGTGTCCTTGGGGTCTATCATCCCTTCCCTGGATCCGGAGACTGGTTCGCTGCTCTCGACATGAAGGACGCGTACTTTCATGTTTCGATCTACCCGCCTCACAGACGCTTTCTCCGCTTTGTGGTGCGGGACCGGCACTTTCAATTCACGGTCCTGCCATTCGGCCTGTCCTCTGCCCCACGAGTCTTCACGAAATGTATGGCAGTAGTGGCCGCTTGCCTCCGTCGCCAGGGGATATGTGTCTTCCCTTACCTGGACGACTGGCTGGTTCGCGCGTCCTCCCAAGCTCAGGTCGCCGCGCACATAAACAGTTATCAGGAACCTGTTCGAATCTCTAGGGCTCCTGATAAATTTCGACAAGTCCATCCTCGTACCATCTCAGAGGATAGAATTCATCGGGGCCGTCTTGGACTCTACGGTCGCGACAGCCTCACTTCCACCCAGCCGTTTCCAGGCACTACTCTCTATCATAGACAGCCTGCTAGCCTTCCCCACGACCTCGGCCAGGGTCTGTCTCAGCCTCTTAGGCCACATGGCGGCGTGTACCTTTGTCACCAAGTACGCCAAACTCCGCCTGCGCCCGCTGCAGATATGGTTAGCTTCGGTTTACCGTCCACGCAGGGACAGCATGGACATCGTTGTCACACTCACAGAGAGCGTCCTACACTCCCTCCGATGGTGGCGAAATCCCGCCCTGGTGTGTGCGGGTTACCGTTCCACCCCAGACAGCCGTCCATTTCGTTAACAACAGACGCATCCTCTCTGGGCTGGGGAGCTCACATGGGGTCTCGTCGAACACAGGGCCTCTGGTCCGCTCGGGAGCTGTCGCTGCACATAAACATCAGGGAGCTGAGAGCCGTCCGCCTCGCCTGCCAGGCGTTTCTTCCTCACCTGCGAGGCCGTTCTGTCTTAGTGCTCACGGACAACACCACCGCGATGCACTATATAAACAAGCAGGGGGGGACCCGCTCTCTCCCTCTTTGTCAGGAGGCGATGACACTGTGGGAAGTTTGTATAACCCACGGCATGGATCTTGCAGCCTCTTTCTTCCAGGAGTCCAGAACGTGTTGGCAGACCGGCTCAGCAGGTCCTTTCTAGCCCACGAGTGGTCCCTTCGTCCGGACATAGTCCATTCTCTCTTCCGGCGGTGGGGATTTCCCCAAATCGACCTCTTCGCCTCCCGCACCAACCGGAAGTGCCCCATGTTCTGCTCCTTCCGCGGTCTCGTCGGCGGCTCTCTCTCGGACGCATTCCTCCTACCCTGGTCGAACCAGCTCCTATATGCCTTCCCACCATTCCCGTTGGTGCACAGGGTCCTTGTGAAGTTACGCAGGGACAAGGCCCGGCTAATTCTCATCGCCCCAGCGTGGCCTCGCCAGCACTGGTACTCCACGCTGTTGGACCTGTCCATAGCCAGTCCGGTTCCCCTGCCGGTCCATCAGGACTTGATATCACAAGACCACGGCAGGCTTCTCATCCCGACCTCCGGTCCCTCCACCTGACGGCGTGGCTCCTGGCTGGCTGAGCTCTGCGGAGCTGCGCTGTTCCACCCCAGTGCAGCAGGTGCTCCTGGGAAGTAGGAAACCTGCAACCAGGGCTACCTACCTGGCAAAATGGAAGAGGTTTTCCTGCTGGTGTCAGTCACAAGGAATGTCACCGGCTCAGGCTCCCATCCAAGTGATCTTGGAATATCTATGGCACTTAAACAACAAGGCCTCGCGCTCTCATCCTCCGCGTTCACCTAGCTGCCATTTCTTCATTCCATCCAGGAGAGGCTCTTCCTCCGCCTTCTCTCACCCGATGGTCTCAGGTTCCTCCCTGGAGCGCCTGTATCCCAGGTTCCGCTGTCCCGCCAAGGGACCTCAATCTGCCTGGAGCTACCTGGCAATCTCGGTAATGCCGCTCTCATCCCTCCGCGTTCACCTAGCTGCCATTTCTTCATTCCATCCAGCCTCCTTCCTCCGCTCTCTCCTGTACCTATCGGTCTCGAGGTTCCTTGGGCCTGGAGCCCTGTCCCCGGGCGCCGCTGTCCTGCCCCCTCTGGGACCCTCAATCTGGTTCTTGCAACTAATGGCCCTCTTTCGAACCCTTGGCAACCTGCTCTCTCCTGACCTATCATGGAAGGTGGCGTTCTTTGGCCATTAACATCGGCCAGAGGAGTCTCGGAGCTTCGCCGCTCGTGGTAGCGGACGCCATACACGATATCCATAAAGACAAGGACAACGCCGTCCGCATCCGGCCTTCCTGCCCAAGGTGGTCTCCCCATTCCACCTGAACCAAGACATTTTCCTTCCAGTGTTTTATCCTAAACCTCATGCATCTCGCAGAGAGCAGAGCTTGCATTCACTCGATGTTCGTAGGGCGCTGGCGTTCTACATTGACCGCACCCGACCCTTCCGGCTTGGGATTCACCTACTTGGAATGGATATGAGCAAGCACTCGAAGAAGAAAAGATGGTTACTCACAGAGCTGGACCTCGTCCTTATGAAAGACCGTGTACGGCGGCTCAGAGGTCAGGGCCCTGAGCTCCAAAACTCGCCTGGCCGACGTGATTGCAACCAGGAAGCCCACTGTTCTTGAGAAGTGAGACCAGGAGCACGCAGCCAGTGGTTCAAACAGGGGCCCTGTGAGACAAACCAACACCAGGTTTAGGTCCCACTGCGGGACCGGGGGTCTAGAATACAGAAAAAGACGGTCCAAATGCTTAAGAAACTGGCGAGTCATAGCATGGGAAAATATCATGTGCCCTTGCACTGGTGGATGGAAGGTCGATATGGCTGCCAGGTACACCTTGACTGATGAGGGCGCCAGGGCCTGGGCCCTCAGGTGGAGCAGGTAATCAAGGATAAGCTGGATCGAGGCAGTCACTGGGGAGACATCCCAGTCAGCTGCCCACCTAGAAAACTTGGACCACTTCGCCAAATAAGTCCAGTGAGTGGAGGGCCGTCTACTTTCGAGGAGAATGCGTTGAACCTGCTCTGAGCACATCCTTAGCTCTCCACCTAACCACTGAGCAGCCACGCTATGAGGTAAAAACCTGCTAGGTTGGGATGGAGGAGGTGGCCCTGGTCCTGAAAGAGCAGATATGGACAGAGCGGCAAGGCCATGGCAGAGCTACCACCAGGCCCGTGAGGGTCCCATACCAAAGCTGCCTGGGCCACGCCAGGACAATCAGGAGGACCCGGGCCTTGTCTAACTTTATCTTCTCCAGGACCCTGCTGATTAGAGGGAATGGGGGAAAGGCATAGAGAAGCCAGCCTGACCAGGAGAAAGGCATCAGAGATAGCGCCCCTCTCCAGTCTCCTCCTTCCCCCCTGGACCTCCAGAGCAGAACCGGGGGCATCGCTGGTTCGTAAATAGGTCCACCTGGGGAGTTCCCCACCTTTGGAAGAGCCGATGGGTTACTTCCGGGTGGAGGGACCACTCGTGTTGCTAGGAAAAGTCCCTGCTCAAGCAATCTAGCCTCTCATTCAGGGTGCCCGGTAGGTGGAAGGCCCTCAGATAGATGTCGTGGGCTATACAAAAGTCCCACAGCCTGAGGGCTTTGTGGCAGAGGATAGAGGCTTGGGCCCTGCCTTGCCTGTTGATATAGAACATCAGGGCCATGTTGTCCATGTGGACCCTGACTACCTTGCCCTCCGGGTGTGAGTGGAAGGCCATACACACCAGCCGCACTGCCCTGAGCTCCTTGACATTTATATGTAGGGTCAGGTTTTGAGCCGACCACAGGCCTTGGGTCTGAAAGTTTCCCACATGGCCCAACCCAGGTCCAATGCATCGGACACCAGCTCCAACAACGGGGGCCTGTCCCTGAATGAAACCTCTTGGAGTATGTTGTTTGGGGTAGACCACCACTGTAGGGAGGTGATCACAGAGTCCAGAACGGTGAGGACTTTGTCCATCCTGTCCATGGCCTGGGAGAACTTTGAGGCCAACCAAAGCTGGAGGGGCCTCATCTTGAATCAGGCGTGACAGACATGCACGCCAATGTGCACCCTGGCATGTGATCCAAGAGTTGCAGGCAAACCCTGGCTGTTGTCACCGGAAACCTTGTGACCAAGTCGATGAGGCCTTTCAGGGTCTCGAATCTGTCTGGCAGGAGAGAGGCCCTGGCCGACACTGCATACAGAAGCGCTCCAATAAACTCTATGTGTTGGATCGGGACTAACGTGGACTTGGTGTTGTTTACCAACAGGCCCAAGACAGTGCACATGGACAGGAGGAGTGCCACGTCATCCTTCACCTGTGACCAGGAGGTGCCCTGAGAAGCCAATCATCCAGACAGGGAAATATCTGGACCCCCCTGCCATCTGAGGTAGGTCACTACTACTGACATGCATTTTGGAAACACTCAGGGGGCAGTGGACAGACCAAACAGGAGGACCGTGAATTGGTAATGATTCTGTCCTACCACAAAATGGAGGAAGCTCCTGTGCCCCTTGAATATGTGGATGTGGAATATGCATCCTGTAGATCGAGGGTGGCATACCAGTCTCCGGGATCCAGGGAGGGGATGATGGAGGCCAGAGAGACCATGCAGAACTTGAGGTTCACCATGTACCGATGGTAACAGCTGCTCCGCGAACGGCCTCAATGGGCGGACCCGCAACAGCGAGACGCTGGCGATCGACCCCCGGGGCTGCGATATCTTGGCAAAGACTTGGAGCGAATGTCTGAGCGGGAAAGGCATCGACGACCATGCCATGACCGACTGCACCCTCTCCGAGACAAGGACCCATGGCGACACCCGCCACGGTCCCCTCGATATTCGCTCCTTGAGGACGAGTGGTGCTGCAAGTCCTGGCTGTACGGGACACAGCCAGACAGTCTGGTTGGTGTTGAGGGCGATCCACCTGGACTCTGCCCCAAGCAGTCGCTGGGCAGCGATCGACATCAGGAATGTTTCCTCGACCGAGACCAGTACTGGGCTGGAGACAACTGTGGAGATCCCAGTGGCAGCTTGCCTCTGGAGCACGGGGCCGACATCGGTGGCACTCTGGGCACTGGCATGGACATGACATCCCGGGCTGCCTGGAGGGCTTCAGGCATGGACAGCATCCAGACATCCGGAGAGGCCTGTCCCGAAGGGGCTGGACTACTCTGCTGAACTTGAGTCAGAGGCCTGGGGCCCGGTGAGGATTGAAGACTGCCCGACATGGGCCTAGCCTCTGTCTCAAACTTCCCTTGGTGCGCTGTGAAGGAGTCGTCTTCCTGGCTCTCTTGGCGTGACCCGTGGACGGGGAACAGTGCCAGCTGGTCGATGGCACCAGAGGGTCACCGCATAGTAACGTCATGGTGCCGGGTACCAGTTCGGAGCGGTATGCCGGGATCAAGGTCACCACCGACTCCATCAGGATGGCCCAGAGCCTATGTCCCTTTCTCTTTTGGTCCGAGGCTTAAATGACTTGCAAATCTTGCACCTTTCGCTGATATGGGTTTCTCCCAAACAGCGCAAACAGTCTGCGTGCAGGTCTCTTCTTGGCATAGAATGACTCCAAGAGCTGCACAACTTAAACCCCAGGGCGCAGGGCATGCCCCGGCCTGGGCTCACTGACTAACTAAACTAACTAAACAGCTAACTAACTACTGGTACTAATGCTGAACGAACAAACAGTTCTGGGGATGAGCTACAGCAAAGCTGGAGCAGAGCAGTCCTGACGCATCTTCACTGGCGGCAAGTAGGAACTGAGGTTGGGGGGAGCTCCCCTTATACCACACCAGGCAGGCACCGCTCAGGGATTGCAGGGGGTGCTCCCCTGCAATTGGTTCTGCTAGGGCAAAAAATTCCTGCACCAGTGCACATGGTAAGCATGCACACCTATTGTGGAATAAGAACATAAGAATGGCTGTACCGGGTCAGACCAAAGGTCCATCTAGCCCAGTATCCTGTCTACCGACAGTGGCCAATGCCAGGTGCCCCAGAGGGAGTGAACCTAACAGGCAATGATCAAGTGATCTCTCTCCTGCCATCCATCTCCATCCTCTGATGAACAGAGGCTAGGGACACCATTCTTTACCCTTCCTGGCTAATAGCCATTTATGGACTTAGCCACCATGAATTTATCCAGTTCCCTTTTAAACATTGTTATAGTCCCAGCCTTCACAACCTCCTCAGGTAAGGAGTTCCACAAGTTGACTGTGCGCTGTGTGAAGAAGAACTTCCTTTTATTTGTTTTAAACCTGCTACCTATTAATTTCATTTGGTGACCCCTAGTTCTTGTATTATGAGAATAAGTAAATAACTTTTCCTTATCCACTTTCTCCACATCACTCATGATTTTATATACCTCTATCATATCCCCCCTTAGTCTCCTCTTTTCCAAGCTGAAGAGTCCTAACCTCTTTAATCTTTCCTCATATGGGACCCTCTCCAACCCCCTAATCATTTTAGTTGCCCTTTTCTGAACCTTTTCTAGTGCCAGTATATATTTTTGAGGTGAGGAGACCACATCTGTATGCAGTATTTGAGATGTGGGTGTACCATGGATTTATATAAGGGCAATAATATACTCTCATGAGCAATCGCATGAGCAATCACTCGAAGAAGAACTGTTGAGTGCCCAACATTTGAAAATCAGGTCACTTATTTAGTAGCCTAACTTCAAGCTTCTGCTTTTGAGAATCTTAGATGTGTTCTTCCAATTTAAACTTTTGGTTGAAAAGTTATTCTATTACTGTTGGAAAAAAGCAACAAAGTTTTAAATAAACCCGAGAAAATTATTTTCGAATGTGGTTACAATTTGAGCTCATTCATTTCCTTGGAAGATATGCTGGTAATTTTGTTCAGTTTAAGTCCTTTGGATGCAGGACTGTATCTTCCTCTGTGTTTGTACAGCACCTAATAAAGTGGAAGCTTAATCCTGAGTGAAGTCTCTAGGTGGCACAGTAATACATACATTAAATATAATAATAATAATTAATAAATAATTCTTGACCACTTATTTCAAATGGATGCTCATCCATTTTAGCTCAGTGAGTAGATAGCACCAAAAAATGAACAGATTAGATCTACACATTGTGTTCACTAACACTAATAAGCATGAAAATTACAAAACACAAGTAAAAATTGGAGAGATGGTTACAAGAGAGAACATTTTAATTTTCATGACCTACCCCTCGTGAATCTACTGCTGCATACATAATGTCCATCCAACCTTTAAATGTCGCCTAGAATAAAAGACAAATGATTAAAATCATATACAACTTTCAGGGACAGATGTTTTAGCCTGTTTACAACATCTTTGTGCTTCTGAGGTGGTGCAAAGGGACTATAGTCTGTCCAGAAATGCCCAGCACAGAATTCCTCTGGTGTAGGCAATCTCCTTACTGACAAGTTTGTGACAGAGTTGGGCTCTAGGTGTCAACCCCCCCTCACCCGTACCAGTGTAGAAAGCATGTCAGGGGCAAGGAGGACGTGTGTTGCAGTGATGTTCCACTACAGCGGTCCTCCATTGGTTGTAGTTGATTAAGGATCCAAATCTAATGACAAAAAACAAAGCTGCCTGACAACAAGTCTTAAATTGTTTTGGGGTGGGGGTTGATCACAACAAATCAGGGAATTGGAACCAGCCCACTGTTGCTCTCTCCCCACTTCCCATTTCTGCACTGAGCTTTACTCAGTGCAGGAGAGAATTTTGCATTTACTTTAATGAAATTATAACAAACATTTCATGCCATCTTCCCAGGAGATAGCTGCAAATCAGAGGAGCACATGTTCAAATGGTTACATAATAAGTTCATAGTTCACCATTAGACACTATATGTGCATACACTGGAGGAAGGGACCCTGAATGGGCTAACCATATTGCCAGTCTGAACATGGGGAGGGGATGGGACAGAAGGCTTTGCAGGGCCACTGCTTCCCACTCCTTGCAGATGTGGGTAAGCAACTGAAAAAAACCTTGATTCCACCCCACACCACAATGTGCCAGTCAGCAAAATGGAACTTACCACTTGAAGTAGAGCCAGATAACCAGAACCAACATTATCAAAGTTGACTACAACATTTATCCAATATATTTTTTGTGTGTCATTATAGGTTGTACAATCCAATTTGTTCTTAATACTGTTATTTATTTCTGATTTTTCTTCAGTCAAGTTAACACATTTTCCAAATTTTCCTGCAAATAGGTTCACTCCCATGATACTAAAAACGAGCCAAAAAATGAGGCAGACAAGCACAACGTTCATGATGGAAGGGATGGCACCTACTAAGGCATTCACAACCACCTTAGGAGAAATGAAAGAAAAACATGCAGTTACTATAGGTATTCACAGGTGCAAAGCCTTAAACAGTTATTTGCTACATTCAACTGTTTTGAAAATCTAAGCAACCCCATGTCATTTCAGCAAACAATGACACACATGAGTAACTTTACTCTCATAAAATACTTCTACTGAAGTGGCAACTATTTTGAGTAAAGATTCTTACATCTATAGTGTTGGCAGGATCAGGCCCTTCGATTGTCTGTTCTTCCGCACAGGAACCTGTTTTTTGTTCTCTGTGAAACACCTAGTGCACTTGGGGGCACTATTAAATAACAATAAAGTATTTGAATGTAATGGTAGAATATTCACTTATGGAGCTTCCCTTTTTTTTGTTTTTGTTTGAACAAGATTGTAAATACATTATTTCGTCAGGAGGATTAATATAACGGTCTGTTTTGATTCATGTCGGCATGACATTTATTCATGTTGTATGAAAATCAGTTTTTAGAGTATCAATAATGAATCTCTCATAGATACATAAAAGTTGCTGCAGATATTGTAACTTCCATGAGAAGTTTTGCACAATTCAAGAGTAACCTGGAAAGTGTCAGTTCAGCATGTAAGTTTTGAGCAGACTTACAAGCCACTGGTATGAAAAAAAAGATCTACCATAATCTCTCTTGGGGAAATACCAGAAATTGTGACCAACTTGCAAAAATTACACAGTCTGACTCATGCATGATGGCGACTTTTAACTTCCAAAGTGGATCTCATTACATCTGGCTAGGTGTTTCAAGGAGTAACCTCTACTAATGATCTCATAGAGTAAACAGATGTCAAAGCTGTCACTTCCTGCTTAGGACAGGAACTTCTGTTCATTGCCCAGTAAAGGGCAAAGTAGAACTCAGTATCCGTCAAAAGTAGGATATGGGTGATCCTTTACCTTCGCACAGGTCGCAGCCAGTGGGGCGACCTAGCTTCTCAAAGGCAATACTTTGAAAAAGAGTGGTCAAGCAGGCCACTGGGAATCCCCTCTAAGAAATATCTAAAGTTAAAGTAGCAGCCTGGGCTTATTGGAAGGGTGGAGTGGGAGTGTCCTAAACTGAGTGCAAGTATAGCATGACATTCACTCTATATTCAAGTGAATACATTTCGGATTCATAACAAATCCCAAACCCAGGCAAGCTTTTCTTGAAGTTTCCTTACAAGTTTCATACAACTTTCAAATTAGGGGAGAGAGCTGGAAAGAAACCTCAAATATTTTACTAGTTAAGTTTGTGCTTGCTGGGTTTGACATGGCCAGAAAAGCCTTCAAGGTCTATACGGTTTGAGCAGAAACTATAGCATTTCCAAAACAAAAACATTATGATAACGTTAAGGTTATAAATAAATATCTTGATTCAGAACATTTTTAAAACACTGGGGACAAATCCGTAGTTAAGATTGTACAAGCTGTCTTAACTCTATCCCTATATCCTCATGCTGCCTTTACTGATACACCAAAAACCCTCCTCTCTACCTGTCCCGTTTCATATAATTTCTGGTCTGGATTACAAATCATCATGAACCACTGATCGCAAATGGCCTACAGATAATTGTATATAATCTTTTGGTTCACTTCCCTTTTATAGATCAGAGACATCAACATCTTACTGTCCATAGACAGTTCAGATGATTGACAATTCCCCGTATCAACTTTCCTCTATGGCCAACAGACAACAAAGATATCACATCAGACTTGTAATATACAGATAGTACAGCTTGCCCGAGACAGGTATATTGAATGCCACTTCTACAACACATTTTCCTTTTTTTCCCATTATCCCAAGAGAGGCTCTCCAACTGACCCTGTGGGGCCAAAGGACTGGAAGGGAAGAAGCAGCTGTGGAACCTGTCTAGAGCACGGGACCCTCACAGTGACGGACATCACCTTCATTGGATCTACCAGGATCTGGAACTGATCCTCTGGCAGTGGCAAATTCCTTATGTAGGATCTTCCCACATATAGGTAATGCTTAGCAGAAGAAAAGCAGTAGATATGTTAGTTACAAAACTGCCTTCAGCTACACCAGTGCAACTCCTGTGGAATTCAAGACAGGTTGTACAGTTTTAACTGAGGAAAGATTTGGACCAATTATCCAGGTTTCAAAGCCTTCCTGCCATGTAAAATATAAAAGCCTTTCACTTAACATAAAAGACATCTAAAAATGCATTTACACCCTCTAGCACAACATGTAATTGTTTTCCCACTATATTACTAAGTTTTTGCTACTACTATATGCCAATGGCTCACATTAGCACTCATATACAATGATCTAACAGTCTTTCTATAAATTCTAATCTATATTTGAATGAGTTTGCTGCTCAGTTCTTTCATGCTATCAAAATTAGTATCTTCTCTGCTGACACAAGCCTTTTTTTCTCTTTTCTCTGACGTTTCTGAGCCTGAGACAAAGTGATATTGATTCACAAAAATGAAATTTTACCTATTTTTGAAACTGAGTATGAAAATGCCAGGTCTTATTCTCCATCATATCACAGTATTTCACTTTCTTCTAAACTACTAATATATTATTTCTGTACATATCACAGAAAAATGACATTACACATTCACAATAGGTAATCATGAAGGCCACAGTATGGATCAGATCCTCAGTTACTGTAAATCAGTATAGTGTGTCCTTCACAACTAGCTTCGTGTAGTGTTAGTTTTTGCAATGTGACCTGGAGATGATGAAGGCAAGGGTCATGGTAGTTAGGTGAACATATAAGATTCAAGGGGCAAAGTATGACTTTAGACACTCAGGTGAATCTCCAGCTTTTTCTATCACTAGTGTTTACAATACCATATTGTGAGTGACCAAGGTAAATTATTTTCATTATTAATTATGATTATTAATTAGTGAATTTAGTGCTAGTGAAAGGGTCAAAACTGGCAGGCTTGGAGATGGAATTCTTACATCCGTAGAACATGGATGTAGATTAGTTAATGATAGCACAAATTTCCCCATAGTATCCAACTAATGTCTCAACCTTGAAGTGCAATTACTATATTGGGGGAAGAAGGAGGCAGAAGGGAGATTATCTACTTTGCATTAGAGATGGATCTAAACCAAAACCTTTAAACAACCTGTGGTAAATTTTAAGGAAATCTTAATCCAGTTTCAAACTTCACTGTTGGTCTATCCTTCTCTTATGGGTTGAACCATAATCTCTGGTCTAAACTTCTTTAAACTCTGGGAAAGTTCGGATCTGAATATTGTGAGTTGGACTTATCTCCAGTTTCCATGTTCACTGAATTCTTGACCTTTCTGCAAGTAGTATCAACAAGGGTTTGAATTGTTCTGGTGGTTTTGTTACCTTAATGCAGACAATTTTACTTTAGAAACAAGAATGGGGCCATCAACTTATTGAACATCCTATAGATATTAATGACTTTTAGTTCATACAAATATATATTGAATCTGAATGATATAGCTATAATAGGCTCCCTATTTTAATACCAGTCTCCTGAGTTTATATAATTATTACATAATTAATACGTAGTTATACCTTTCCTTAGCACAATTAAGGATTTTGTGTTTCGGAATATAGTTTTTTGCTTTCATTTATTGAAAAAATTATATGGTGCCTTGCTATGTGTGTCTGCATCAGAAATCTTACAGGGATTTTTAAATGTTACTTACACTGCTAACCTATTGTCAAGGTTTCTTTCCCCACTTTGAACTTTAGAGTACAAATGTGGAGACCTGCATGAACATTTCTAAGTTTAATTACTAGCTTAGATCTGGTACACTGCCACCAGCCAGAATTTAGTGTCTGGCATACTTTCTGTTCCCCCAAAACCTTCCCTGAGGAACACAGATCCAAACCCCTTGGATCTTAAAACGAGGAGGAATTAACCATCCCCCCTCCTTTTCCCCCACCAATCCCTGGTGAGTTCAGATCCAATTCCCTTGGATTTTAAAACAAGGAAAAATCAATCAGGTTCTTAAAAAGAAAGCTTTTAATTAAAGAAAGAAAATGTAAAAATTATCTCTGTAAAATCAGGATGAAAAATGCTTTACAGGGTACTTAGATTTATATAGCTCAGAGGAAACCCCCTCTAGCCTCAGGTTCAAAGTTACAGCAAACAGAGGTAAAAATCCTTCCAGCAAAAGAAACATTTACAAGTTGAGAAAACAAAAAATAAGACTAATCTGCCTTGCCTGGCTATTACTTACAATTTTGAAACATAAAAGACTGATTCAGAAAGATTTGGAGAGCCTGGGTGTACGTCTGGTCCCTCTTAGTCCCAAGAGCGAACAACACCCAAAACCAAAAAGCACAAAGACTTCCCTCCACCAAGATTTGAAAGTATCTTGTCCCCCTATTGGTCCTCTGGTCAGGTGTCAGCCAGGTTTACTGAGCTTTTTAACCCTTTACAGATAAAAGAGACATTAACCCTTAACTATCTGTTTATGATACCTACATATCGTGTTTTGCCATGTGATCTGCAGTATTAGTGGTGCACTTGCTGATATAGAATACAATTATGATAATTTGCTAATCATGTAATGATAAAAAAGAAATACAAAAATAACAAATCCAGATCACTAAAGGTCAAATCCTGGTTCAACTGAAGTCAGTGGGAGTTCTGTTGACTTAGTAAGATCAAACAAAGACAAACAGATACGAGAACTCCTGGAGAAATATTAATTCACCAAGAAAATGCAAAAGCGAACAAGAAAATGTTTGGACAAACAATGGACACAAGTCATATGGTTACAAGCTAATTATGGCATTCCAGATTTAAACTGAAGTATATCAAAGGATTTTTTATGTTATTTTTTTTTTTGTAAATCTATTTATAAATTTTCCAGATTTATAAGTGTAAGGTTACTTTTCTTCATTATTTTAAAAAAATCCTCAAAGACTTTGTGACTGTTTCTATGTCTGAATTCAAGTGGAAGAAAAGAGAGAGAATCCAGTGAGAATCAGCCAAAAAGAAATGATTTTTGAAATCTTATTGTTCTCTGTGTTTCATTGTTCTTCAAACCACCATGAAAAATCAAAACATATATAAACTTTGAGCATGATTTGATTTTTTTTGCCATTTCAGTGGGGTTTTTTTTTTTTTTTTTTTACAAAATAAAGTTTTAAAAACTCCTCAACATTTAACTCAAATGTAACCTTAACTATTGTGCAGCACGATAATGAAAGCAAACCCATATGAAATAGCAGCAAAGAGTCCTGTGGCACCTTATAGACTAACAGACATAATTGGAGCATGAGCTTTCGTGGATGAATACCCCTCTGATACTTAACACTATATGAAATAAGGTCCTTTTACATGCTTGATGTTCACAAAGAGAGCCTTCAGAAATTGCTTTATTTACTCTTACCCTCATCCCTTCAAATTGTGACAATGCCCTTAATGGTCTCAAGGCTCTCAGAGTTTTAAGGGATTTCATGGGTCCTATTTCGGCATATCCAAGTGAGTTAGCTATAAGGCTTGCTAAAGAGACCTGAACAGAGAGGGAGAAAAAATATTAGCAAAATCCTGCTTTCTGGTTTTCTTTTTTCCCTTTTTAATCATGCTTACAAAGTCCTATCCATGAAAGTATGAAATGGCAGCCTGTACAGTACAATAGAAATGCATCTTAAGGAGACACTAACAGGTATAAAATAATGAATGACATGCAGGCCACACTGAAGTTAATAATAAAACACTCAATGATTTCAGGGGTGCCAAGATTTCACCCAATCTATTTTAACAAAACAAATGTACTTGACTTGTGTTATTAATGCTACCTTACATTATTAAAACTGCAGGAATTTTGAGGCCAAAATTTTACCGAAATGACTATTTTTATTGCCCAAATTGAGACACTTTAAAAGGTCTGGTTTTTCAAAGGGTAGATGTGCTCGGTACTTTCTAAAAATCAGTTCTCCTTCAAATGAAGCAACAAAGAGTCCTCTGGCACCTTATATACTAACAGACATATTGAATCATAAGCTTTCGTGGGTGAATAACCACTTCGTCAGATGCATGAAAGTGCCTCAATTTGGGACATCCAAAAAAACAAAAAAGTGAACATTCTGGTGTTCTATACTATGTTAATACAATCCACAGAACTGATCAAATACAATGGGGGAGGGATAGCTCAGTGGTTTGAGCATTGGCCTGCTTAAACCCCAGGTTGTGAGTTCAATCCTTAAGGGGGCCACTTAAGGATCTAGGGCAAAATCAGTATTTGGTCCTGCTAGTGAAGGCAGGGGGCTGGACTCAATGACCTTCAGGGTCCCTTCCAGTTCTATGAGATAGGTATATCTCTATTTAACAACAACAACTTACATCTACAATTAGGAAATCGAGCCAACACCAGGCATTGGTGAAATACTTCCTGAAGCCATAAGCCAGCCATTTCAGAAACATTTCGAAGACAAAGATATAAGTGAAGATTTTATCAAAAAATTCCAACATCATTTTAATGTTTTTTCTTTTTCCAAGATGTATATCTTCAAATGCCTGAAATAATAATGCTTAGATATAAACCCACTCTACAGAATTTCAATGGAATATTGTAATGTTGTGAACAGTGACACAAGAGTTAAACTTTACACAAACGTAGTCACTCTGCAGGTAATCATGATGAAATGGCCATTAGACACTGTGGAGGGGCTACAAAATATTACCATACATAAAAACAATGTGAGTCCTTGCTCCATCATACAGCTGAACTTCTTTAGTAAATTTGTATTTTGTGGCTCAGCAATCTATTTCTGGCACCAATGTGCGTAACAACAGTGATATGGGAAAAGAGAAGATACAAAGTCAGTGAAGATGAGTAATGGAAATGCCAACTTCACTATATTTTATGCTTCTCCATATATTACATCAGCATCTATGAATCCTCCAGGTACGAAAGCTGAAAGGACATTGTGTGTGGCCACTTTTTTAGTGATGAAGTAATCACACATAGTTGATTATTTCAACAAGTGAAGAGCAGGTTCTTAATCAAAACTCTGTGTGCATTTCTGCTCTAGCCATACTCCCTGTGGGAAGTTGACATGTTTTTTCAGATAAAGAAGATTCCCTGAGAAAACAGAATCTTAGAAGGAGAATTTTGAGAGGGAGCAGCAGTAGATGTGATGTCCCTCAGACACTGAATATGTTACATGTGGAAGTTTAGGAGTTGCACTCCCTGTCTTTACGAGAACCCTGATACGTGTAAATAGGTATAGACTCAGTGAAAAAAACAGACCTGAACAACTACCACAAAAACAACGAGGAGTCTGGTGACACCTAAAGACCAATAGATTTATTTGGGAATAAGCTTTTGTGGGTAAAAAACCTACTTCTTCAGATGCATGGAGTGAAAATTACAGATGAGGGCATAAATATATTGACACATGAAGAGAAGGGAATTATCTTACAAGTGGAGAACCAGTGCTGACAAGACCTAATTCAGTCAGCGAAGATGTGGTCCACTCCCAATAATTGATGAGAAGGTGTCGATACCAAGAGAGGGAAAATTGCTTTTGTAGTGAGCCAGCTACTCCCAGTCCCTATTCAAGCCCAAATTAATGGTGTTAAATATGTAAATAAATTGTAGCTCTGTAGTTTCTCTTTGAAGTCTGTTTTTGAAGTTTTTTTGTTGAAGGATAGCTACTTTGAATAGGGACTGAGAGGAGTTGTCTGCTATAGTGGCTTTACTGTTCTGCTAACAAAACAGAAACTAACATGAAAGTGACTTGCATGGTGACAGGTTTCAGAGTGGTAGCCATGTTAGTCTGTATCTCCTCATTTTTGCTAACATGAAAGTGAGACTCTGCAACTGAGTGCAGAGTGACCAAACTACGTAAAGGTGCAGAATATCTCATTTCTCCGCCTTCCATTAAAATACTTTCCAAACATATATACATTATCATTTATGTGAATAACATAAAACACTATATAACCTAACTAAAAATTGTGGGTGGACTACTGCAGACTCTTAGATTGCAAGGGATTATTCTACCTTGGAATAGCAACTCTAGCTAATGTGACAGGGCAAGGCCAGATGACTATAGTAAAGTAGTGAGGAACAGGTATGTTAGCCCCAGGCTAGACAAATCTCTGGTACCATGGTAACCAAATGGCAGTTGCTCCAGGTTAATCAAGACACCTGGGGCCAATTAAGATCCTTCTAGAAAGCAGTGGAGATAGCTAGATTGATTGGGACACCTGAAGCCAATCAAGGGCTGGCTGGAACCAGTTAAAAGCCTCCCAGTTAGTCAGTGAGGTGTGCATGTCAGGAGCTGTAGGAGGAAGTTGTGCTGTAGGAGAGACTGAGCAGTACACACCATATCAGGCACACGGAAGGAGGCCCTGAGGTAAAGGTGAAGTGGATCTTGAGGAAGTGGGGGCTGCTGTGGGGAAATAGCTCAGGGAATTGTACCTGTCCTGTTTCTAAAAAAAGTCAGCTACCATAGCTGACATTATTAGGGTCCCTGGGCTGGAGCCTGGAGTAATGGGTGGGCCCAGGCTCCTCCCTTGTCCCCCTCCTCCTCGATTAATCACTGAGACCGGGAAACAACAGAGACTGTGCAAGGGAGGATAGCTTCTCCTCACCTCCCTCACTGGCTTATGATGAAAATGGTTCAGTAGGCTGTGATCCTTGCCTCTAGAGAGAGAAGGGCTACATGAAGGGTCACAGTGAGCCTCTGAGGCTGGCGAAATCCACCAGGAAATGCGTGACCCACAAAGACAGGGACAGAGCTTTGTCACACTAAACAATGTATAAGTTCAGGTGCAAGCACTGGTTTTTGCACTGTCTTGGTGGGGTGGGGAAGCAATGTCTGGTACAACAAGACTTTGGCACAGCATCAACTGGGTCCGATACTAAAATTTGTTCCAACAAGTCATGAAAATTAAGAGTTGAATGGAAAGAGGTTTGATCAGAGGAGCAGAGTGTCCTGCTGGAATAGTCATGGATTCTGGTACTTGTTGAGGATGCAATTGGTCCATATGTCATTTCCACAAAGTACCATCACATAGTTTAACCATGAAGGAAAAAGGTCTCATGCATTTCACAAGTTCCCCAAGTATCCATTTCACTCAACAACTGTGAGTCCACATTACATCTTCTATTTGAAAAGAACAATGACGAACCTCATGTCATCAATCACTTTGCATGGAATTTGACTACACATAAGGCAACATCAGGACATAGCAGGTCTCAAAAGATACCCAATGATTGCTTCAAAAAACAGTTGCAGTTGACTGCAAGATAGCAGCACATGGTGTGCTCCTGAAGACAAACAAGAAATTGTCCAATTTCTGCTTTGCTTAATTGTTCATACAAAGTGTTCCACTCGTCCATTTTTAGCAAGATGGTATGGAGCAGAACATATGTGCTGAATTCCATTTGATGCTAGGAACCTCTGAAATTCTTCTGAACAGAATTGAAGTCCATTGTCACTTACCAACTATAACAGTAGACAAAAGTGACTAAACAAGGCATGAAGATGTCCAATGGTCTTGATAACTGTGTTGGAAGTCATTCTGAAAACTGGCCATTTCAAATGTGTCAACTATGACCAAATACATATAATGTTCTAATGGTCCAGCAAAGTCCACATAAAAATGTGTCCTCCAAGGAATCTGAGGCCAGAACCAAGGGTGTAAATATGCTGGGCCAGGTTCATGCTGAATTTTCTGACATGTAGTACAACACTTCACCTTCCTCTCAATGTCTTCATCTATCCCTGGCCACCAGACAAAACTCCAGACTATAGCCTTCATCCATACAGTGCCAAAATGACTATCATGAAGAGCATCTAAAACATGACACTGAACTGATTTTGGAAGGATAACTCGGATTCCCCATAAGATACAACCTTGATTCACAGATAATTCAGGCTGACGTGACCCGAATTGTGTAAACTGGGGATTCATAAGATCCAAAACTGTACCTTGTAGTACCATTTTCTTCACAAGAGAAAGCCATCATCCTTAACAGTTTCTTTGTGCTAGTGACAGGTAATCTATCGATCAAATTGAGATAAAACACTTCATCTGAAGTTCCTTTGGATTGACACGAGCTTGGGCGTGACAAATATGACCGCCCATCATCATTGCCATGCTGAGTCCCTTTATATAATTGAATAGTATAGAAATCAGCTGAAAGTAGTAACACCCATTGTTGCAGATGAACAGCAGCTAATGATGGAGCCACTTTTCAGTCCAAAAATTTAAAATAATGGGTGGTGATCTGTTAGCAAGGTAAAATGTCTACCATACAGACAGGTGTGGAACAGCCAAATTCTGATAATGCTGAGAGCTTCTTGCTCTGTTTGTACATAGTTCTTCTCAGGGGTGGTGAGTGTTTGTGAAAGAAAGGCAATTGGCTTCTTTCTGTTGTCAGCAAAAATGTGGGAAAGAACATCATTCACTCCATATGGTGAAGCATAACAAGCCAATTGCAATGGTAATGAGACATCAAAGTGAGAACTTCGACTGATCCCAATAGTTTCTCTGCCTCCTTAAATGCGCACACACATTCTTTAGTCCATTTCCATTTGTTGTTTGTAACACTTCATGCAAAGATGCAAATCCTGTCACCAGTTTAGGCAGAAATTTACCCTCGTTATTAAGCAGTCCTAAGAATGAATGGAACTGTGACATGTTCTGCGGCGGTAGTGCTTGAAGAATTGCTTCTCTTTCTCTGGCAATTTCCTTTAGCCCATTACATCAATTCTATGCCTAAGGTATTCAACTGAAGGTTTGAAAAAAAAGGCTCATCTTTGTCCTGACATACTCTCACTTCATTGTCTTCCAAATGTTGCAAGACAGCATCCAAATTTTGAAGATGATCCTGCTTTGCTGATCCTTTCCTGTAACAAGGATGTTGTCCAAATAGCACTGATTTCCAGTCAGTCCCTTCATAATCTTATCCATGGCCTTCTAGAACAGAGAAGATGCCAATGTGGTACCAAATGGCTATAGGCAGCAAAATAAGCTTTTCTTCCATGTTGATTGTGAGATATTTGTTAGATGCCACATCAGTCTACATTTGGGACTTATCAGCTGGAAATGACAGAGGAGGAGAAAGACCTGGGCAAATTAGTTGATCACAGGATGACTATAAGCTGTCAATATGATGTGGCCATGAAAAAGGCTAATGCAGTCCTAAGGTGCATCAGGAGAGGTATTTCCAGTAGAGGCAGGGAAGTGTTAGTACCATTATAGAAGGCACTGGTGAGACCACATCTGGAATACTGTGTGCAATTTTGGTCTCCCATGTTTAAGAACGATGAATTCAAACTGGAACAGGTGCAGAAAAGGGCTACTAGGATGATCCAAGGAATGGAAAACCTACCCCATGAGAGGACACTCAAAGAGCTTGGCTTGAGGGGAGATACGATTGCTCTCTATAAATACATATCAGAGACAGAGAGGAGTTATTTAACCTAAGCACCAATGTGGACACAAAAACAAATGGATACAAACTGTCCATCAACAAGCTTAGGCTTGAAATTAGATGAAGGTTTCTAACAATTAGAGCAGTGAAGTTCAGGAACAGCCTTCCAAGGGGAGCAGTGTGGAAGCAAAAAAATCTAACCGGCTTCAAGACTGATCTTAGTAAGTTTAGGGAGGGGATGGTATGATGGGACTGTCTACAATGGCATGTGGCAAAAAGTCCCAATTGCCAGAGATAGGGCACTAGATAGGAAGGGCTCTTAGTTACCACAGAGAATTCTTTCCCAGGTATATGCCTGGTAAGTCTTTCCCACATGCTTAGGGTCTAACTGATTGCCATATGAGGGACTGGGAAGGAATTTTCCCCTAGGTCAGATTGGCAAAAACTGGGTATTTTTTGCCTTCCTCTGAGGCATGGGGCAGAGGTCAATTGCAGGTTTAAACGAGTGTAAATGGTGGATTCTCTGTAACTTGAATTTTTTAAACTATAATTTGAAGACTTCAGTAATTCAGCCACAGGTTAGGGGTCTATTACAGGCGTGGGTGGGTGAGAATCAGTGGCCTGCAATGTGCAGGAGGTCAGACAAGATGATCACAACAGTACCTTCCGACCTTAAAGTCTATCCATCTATGAATCTATTTGTAAGTATGAATTGAACAAATCCAATTACTGAAACACTGTCTTTCACTAAGAGTAGCAAACAAATCTTTGGTACAATGCAGTAGATACTGGTCTGCTCTGAGCACTGTCTTTAGAGGAGCAACAAACTGTCTCACTGACTCTCCTCTTTCCTGATGTCTCTGATGGACCCGTTATTATTCTGCTATTATTGATGGGTAGGAGAGAAATATTCCTGCATTGTTGCAGTAACTGAAGCACATGTGGCACTTCCAGACATAGCTGGATATAGTAGATCATGCGGCAGTCTGTATGCCTTCGGACTCATCCCTGTCGCAAGGTTGAAACTCATTGTACATCTAGAATGGAATTGCAGGTCACACATTGCTCAAAATGTTTGAAGTTCCCAACTCATGATTCACAGTTCTCTTCAAATTCACTAACATTGCCCAGAAGAGTTGCCATCTTACTTCTGTCCCGTTGAACTACACACCTTCCTGGATATCTGCTTTTCCACCTTTTTTTTTTTTTTTAACCACGCATTGTCTGTACTTGATCTCCCTTTGCTGGCTGTGTGCTTACACAGCAGAATCACTCCTTTGACAGTACTTGGGCTCCCTCTGATTATATACCCTCAGTGCAGGCTAAAGCGGTCTCTGTATTCTTGCATGAGGTCATCCAAGGTGGCTGCTTCATCCTCACTGCTCTGTGACTGGCAGCTCAGCAGCAACTGCAACCACCTCCTTCTTGTTCTGCCCTATTTGCCTACTTTCCCTGTTTTTATGGCTGGCTGACACTGTCCCCTTGGGACAAAAGCTTCAGTCTGCTACCTGTGCCTCAAAGTGATTTTTTTCCTTTTTAAAATAATATTATTTAGTTACTTTTTCTCTTTGGGCAGGCAGCGAGAGCACTGGACAGCCATGGGTTAGAAGCTCCAATGTTATATTTGGAACTAGCAGACAAGAAGAAAGACTTACGGATTGCTAATTTAAATACAGCTGACCACTTTATTGTTTTGGCAGCAAAACAGAAACTAATGTAAAAGTGAGGCTCTGCAACTGAGTGCAGTATGACCAACCCTTTTAAAGGTGCAGGGCATCCCATGTCTAAGAAAGTGTAAGTCAAGAGGGAGACAAAAATTAATTAATTCTTCTGGCCCCTCAAAATGTAAGTTACACAAACCTAGCTCCCTTTAGACTTATTTAATTTACACTAATTTACTAACTTGTAACTTTCACACATAGACACACAACACTTCTGTCCTAGGGAGTTTTATTTTCAGTAATTTTTAGGTGAGTATTTTTTCAGATGGATACAAAAATCTAGTTCAAAATTAGATTCAGCTTCATGTTCCAAGAGAATTAGCACCAGGAAAGACTTTTTGGTCTTAATGATGAAGTCTCTGTGTGTGAAATAACTGCCAGACAAAGCTTCAGAAAAACCAATATACAACCAGAATGGAAATCATCACAGATTGTTAGAATTGCTCATTCTGTCATTCAACTTACTGCATTTTTCTAATAATTATAAAAAAAGTTAGCCCTTTACTAGGCCTGTTTTCTTCTT
The DNA here is from genome assembly GCF_003597395.2 of Chelonoidis abingdonii. NCBI lineage: Eukaryota > Metazoa > Chordata > Testudines > Testudinidae > Chelonoidis > Chelonoidis abingdonii. The sequence goes on along the minus strand of NC_133770.1, from coordinate 15,445,326 downwards.
CTTGTCCTCCCCCCATCAGCTTTGAAAATACACCCTCTTTCCTGTGCTAAAAAATCATTTATAATTCAATTTGATATGAGAGTAAGTTAAATTTACCAGGCTTCCACTGCTTAGCAGAATCATGAATATGATAAAGCTTTCAAACCAGTTGTGTTCAACAATTTTGTAGCATGTTTTCCTCAGGTTCCACCAAGTTTTGCCTGGAAACTTTGTGCTATTCACTGAACAGCAAGGGGAATGTCGAATACAGCCTGAAAGAAGGACACATGGTAAATAACTGTACATGAACACCCAGGACTGCTATAAAAATTTCTGGGTTCAGGGGAAAGTCCTTGATCACCTTAAACTTGTGTCTCTGCTGTTTCATCTCTCTGTCCATTTTCCTTTGAAAACAAACTACAAAAATATTTTTAAGCAATGAGGAATATCTTGCAACGTTCAGTGAGCTACCTTTCCAATATTGTTGAGAACATTGGCAACAACCTCACAGTAATGATGTTCAGATTCACAAAACAAAGGCAACATAACATGACAAATTTCATAGCTTTACCAGCATTTTCAACAGCACAGTTAGCACTGGTGTATGGAAGGATAATGCAGTTGGCAGAATGAGTTATTGCATCATAAAAATTAAAGATCAAGATGAGCTGTCAGGTCATCTAGTCCATCTTCTTAACAGTGTATTATTGTTCCCTCCATTCTAACGTCTAGTCATTTATTCATTCTAGATTCAAATGTACAAAGCAACTGGGTTTCTACCATACACCTTGAAAGAAGATATGGAGGTTACTTAACTGTAACTGGAGGTTGAGATAGGTGGTCCCTATCTGTATTCTACACGTGGGTACTCATAAGCACAGTGCACCTGAGACTGGAAAATCTTGTGAGCAGAGTCTATTAGTCAACCCTTGCATCCTGGAGATTCTTGTGCAGAGTATCCAAAGTATAAAGGGAGGTGCAGACTGACTACCTCTCCAGTTCCTTCTCTACTACAAATCCAGCCATGATCCAAAGCAGAACAGAATGAGGGCAGGAATACATATAGGACCACACATCTCAAAGAACATCCAGTTACAGGTAAGTAGTTTCCATTTCTTTTTTGAGTGGTGGGTGATTGGTAAGTAGTAGTCAAGTAGGAAGGAGGTGCAAAGATGCAGAGGGTATCGATTCTGTAATATTGATGTTCCAAAAACTAAAATCAGCAGAAAAGGCTTGGACTAACGCTTAATTCTTTGTGAAGGTGTGGATGCAACTCCAGATTACTGCCTTATAAATGTTCAGCATAGGCACTTCTCAGAGACATACTACTGAAGTAATCTATGCTCTAATGAAATGGGGCCTCATTCCATTCAAGATAGGGAACTGTGCTAACTGAAAGCAAGGAGGAAACAGCCAGAAATTCACTTAGAGTCTCTGAGCAAATATTGCTTGACCCTGTGTTTATTCTCCTGCAGCAACTAATAATCTAAGTGGTTTTCCTAGTTGGTTTCACTCTTTGCAGATAGAATGCCAAAGCTTATCTGACAGAGAGGTGAAGCCTCCTTTCCTTGCTGAAGGCATGAGTTTTGGAAAGAAAACCGCCAAGTAAATTGATTTATGTGGAACTTGGAAATTAATTTAGGAATAAATTTCAGGTGGAGATGAAGAGATGCGTTCTTTTTTATCAAAAGTACTGTATGGAGTGTGGGCCATGAGTGACCCCAGCTTCCCTTCTGTTTGACACGAAAGCAACAAGGAAAGTGACCTTCATAGACATGTGGGATACTGAGCATGTGGCCAGTGGTTCAAAGCATGGCCTAGTAAGTAGAGTACAAGGTCGAGGTCCCATTACAGTGTTGGCGGGAAGATCCTAATGAGACACTTTAGGAATCTAGTTGTTATCAGCTGACTAAAAACAGAGTAGCTTTCCACCTGGTGGTGAAAGGCACTGGGCACTGCTAGGTAGATCCATAGCAAGCTAATAAAACGTCCTAATGTCTTGAGAGTAAGGAGGTAGTCTGGAATACCTGCAGTCTATGGGGACAACTAGTTTTGTTGCAGCCAGGTAGAGATACGCCTCCAACTAGCTAGATAACATTTTCTGGTGGAGTTTTTTCTACTGTGATTGAAAATAGTTTTAACAGCCTTGGAAAATGAAAGCTCATTCAAATACCAGGCCATGAGGTGAACAGAGTCCAGGTTGGGATATTGAGCCCACTGTTCTCCTGAGTTAGCAGATCCAGGAAGGGTCAGATGCTGATGGGAGGAGCGGTTAACATTCACAGAAGGTCTGGAAACCAGAATTGCCTGGGTCAGTTGGGTGCACCGAGAATGACTCATGCTTTGTTGTGGCAAATTTTCTGCAGAACCTGGGGTAGTAATGAAATAGGTGAAAAGGCATACCTCAGGTGGTCTACCTCAGGATATCAGAAGTGTACTGGTCTTGCAATCCTGACCTATATATGTTGAATTTCTTGTTCTTCTTAAAGGTCCAAAGATAGTGTTCCCCAATGAGTGAAGATTTTGTTGAGCACAGAATTGTGTAACCTCCCACTCCTGGTTGGTGGAGAAGTACCCACTGAAATTCTCTGCCAGCAAGTTTTGTAAGCCCAGGAATTAAGTCGCTGAGAGTGTGACATGGTTCCAGATATATCAGTGCCATGAGTGTATCACTTCTCCTCCTTGTTTATGTAAAAGACAGTCATGTTATTCAACATTTATCTGGCCATGTTGGGACTGCACAGGTGGAGAGGAATGCATCACAGGCCTTTCTGACTGCTCTTGGTTCCAGGAAATTGATATGCATCCTGTCCTCCCAAGGTGTCCATGTACCTTGTGTTGTACAGTCACCCATGAGGCATACATCTGTATTGTAATCATGGGTGTGGGAGGGAGGAAAGGTACTTTGGAGTGCATTTGCTCTGGATTTTTCAGTCAGGCAAAGGAAGCTATGACATTGGCAGGGATTGTCACCTTGGGATTCATGCTATATCTGTCTGGTAAGTAAAAAGACCAAAGCCAGGCCTGTAGGCAGCAGAAGTGAAGCTTGGTGACTAGTGTTATGTAAGTACAAGGGGACATGGTGTCCTAGCAGGGATGACAGACCTTGACTCTAGTTTGAGGCCTGTGAGTGACTTGTTTGATCAGGCTGTTCATAGCCTGGAATCTGTCCAGATGGAGGCAGACCCTTGCTGAGGTTGAGTCTAGGGTCACACCTATGAAGTCTATGGTATGTGTGAGAATCAAGGTGGATCGCTCCATATTTAGGGAGATTCCCAAAGATGCCAGAAGATGGAGCAAGTATAAGAGTGCCACATGAAATCCCCAACTGCATCTGCCTGTTAGGAGCCAGTTGTCTAGGTATGGGAAGACGATGGAGTCGTTTCATCTCATCTCTGCTGCTACCACTGAAAAGACCCTTGTGAGGACCCTAGGTGCTATTCTGTAGGATGGGTGAAAATTCACATGAAAGTAAAGCATCTTTCATGTCAAGAACCGCAAGCCCTGTATCTTTTTCAAGGGAGGGAACTATGGATGCCAATGTAAGCAAAACAAATTTTAATTTGCAAATAAAAATATTTAGCTGACAAGTCAAGAATTGGAATCCATCCTCCCTTTGTCTTCGTAAATAAGAAATACTTGGAATAGGACCCTTTCCCCCAATGTGCAGAAACACTCACTCTATTGCCCCTTGTGAGGAGAGAGTCTGCCTCCTAATGGAGGATTTCCTTGTGAGAGTGGTCTCTGAAGAGGGATTGGAAAAGAAACTAGATGTAGCCAGAGTGCATGATATCTAGTACCCATTTGTCCATTGTTATGGCCCTCCAGTTGTCAGTCAAGTATGCTAGGCAGCCACTAAAGGTTTAGAAAGCAGCAGGAGATGGTGTCTGTGATGGTTTGCAATTCTTGAATGTCCCAGCAAAAGTAACCCTTTGCTGGTGAATGAGGTTGGGTGGCTGATATCTTGGTGGATGAAGCAACATATTTTGGTCCTTGGATCTTCTGGCACTTGCAGCACAGTCTGTATGGAGAGGTGTTAGAAAGATAGTAGGAGAGGAATTGGCTTCTACAGCTGTTTATGATATTTCCTCTTACGGGCTAGGAAATAAATGCCAGTGCAATGGAGGATTGTCTTGAAGTCCTTCATGAGTGTAAGGACTCATCTGTGTTCTCGTTAAAAAGATTAGACTTGAAGGAAAGATCCTTGATGGTATACTGAACCTCCCTTGAGAGTCCCAAAAAGTGAAGCCACAATTCACGCTGCATAACTTTTAGAGTTGCTATGGCTTTAGATGTGGTATTAGCCATGTCCACTATGTCTTTGCTACCAGTTTACCCTCATCAACATGGGTTTGAAATTGGACCTTCTGTCACTGAAGGAGTTTCTCCTTAAACTTCAGGAACGTGGAGTACTTCGTAAAATCATACTTCGCTAACAGGGCCTGGTACTTAGCAATTCTAAACTGGAGGCTGGTTAGTGAGAATACCTTCTTCCCCAGAAGGTCAATGCATTAAGCACCCTTGTCTGCAGGGGTAGTCTTGAGATGTTGCTGCCTGGACCTTTCTATGGCTGCTTGTTCAACTAGGTAGTTGCAGGCAGGGTGAGTGAACAAAAATTCCTCTACTTTTGGTAGGTACAAAATATCTTTCAGCCCCTTTAGGTGTAGCAGTGCAAGATACAGGTGCATGCTACATCACCCTAGCAGGTTCCATGATGGCCTCATTTAGAGGGAGAGGCACTCGACTGAGATGAGTAGGCTGCAGGATGGCCAGGAGCTTATGCTGAAGTGGGATCTGGAGGTCAGCTGCTACCCTCCACAAGAGTTCTTGGTATTGCCTGTTGTCATCAGTCAGGGATGGCGAAGATAGGATGCTAAATTCATCAGGGAAGAAAGATGATATGCTTGTTGGTGCTGCTGCTGCCAGGGGTTCCAGCTCAATATCTTCCTCTTCTGCATACTCTGGTGGAGCTGGTTGGTGTTGTTCAGGAGAAGAGAGTCAGTGAGACTCTTGCATAGATCAAAGGTGCCATGCATAGGGATCCCATGGGCCTCAGTAGGGCCAGTATGATGGTTTGAAAGCTGGTTGGGGAGGACTCCATTGGGTACTATCAGTCCCTCAGAGCGTAATAGTGTCTGGGTGGAGGGAGGGTCCAAGACACTCTAGAGGCTCTGTCAGGACTAATCTCCCTCTGTGGAGGTGATTGCTCATCTTGGATGTCAGATTTGGCTGAAGAGAAGGTTGGATCCAGTGATAACAGTGATACTGGGAGATGCAGACTCCAGTCTGTGGACAGAGTAGGGAGTAGCTCCTTCTCCTCAAGATGGGTTCCTCTTTTGGTAGCAGAACCATCCTTAGAAGAACTGAACTTGGGAGAAGAGGAAATTGAGGGTAGAGAATGTGAAGATACCATTCAGAAAGGTAGAAGTTTCAATTAATACAAGAATACAAGGTGTCCCAGTAGTTGATATGGGCAGACCCAGCACTTCAACAGGCTTAGCAGTAAGCAGATCCTTATGGGGTTGAGTCAGTACCACTGGAGAAGAAGATTCTTGCCTGGAACTGATGGTCAGGGGCAGAAGATGGTAATCTTTTGCCTTAGTAGTCAGAACCAGAGTCAGTACCAGTGGATCCTTGCTTCTGCATGCCGTACCCTTGGGGTTGGGAGGTTTAGGCAGGCATAAGTCTTTAGGATTCGAGCACAAGGTTTCATCTGATTTGGAAGGAGTCAGGGAGGGAGCCCTTCTTTTGGAAACAGATTTGGAAGTGTTGCTGGTCCTGTGTACCCCTTCTTTCAACGCAATGGGTCCTTTGACTTTGTAGATTTGACCTCTGTTCTGGAGCTCATGCTCGGAGAGGTGCTGCATTAAGTCCTCCCAGCCCAAATCCTACTGGGATCTCATGGCTTTCTCCATGAGATATTTCCTCTATTGAAGCTCTTGTCTCTCTCACGTTTGAGGGGGAAGGAGCAGCAGATGCTGCAGTTGGTGGAGATATAAGCTTCCCCAAGGCAGGAAAGGCTGCATCCAGGATTACCACTGACTGAGAAGGAGCAGGGCAGGAAACACAGTTTTTCAACCCCTGATCCCTGGGCATAGGCCTTTTCCCAAGCGGAGAGAACAAGGACAGTTCTGAGGTGGGGAAAAGCTATGTGAGGACTGAGGCATGGCCGGTCAGGCCTAGTGGTTGGAGTCAGGGGCCAGGAACGAGAGCTGGGGGCTGGAGCTAGAGGCAGAGTGAGGAGTCAAGGCAAGGGTCAAAGTCAGAGACAGTTACAGTTACCAGTGTTTTACTCTACTTCTACGGCAGATGTCCTACCAACATCCAGAGTATGTAAACTGACATTAGCCTTTCACTTGGAAAGAACAAAATCCTTTAAACCTTTTCCTAGACTTTTTATCTCCTTTGCAGCTCGGATGAGGGGAACTCCTATCTCCACCCAAAGACTTTCAAAGAGGGGCTTGGATTTTTTTTTACTTGTCTAATCTTCAGTGCCGTTCAGTTTTTATGGCCCATTCCATTAAGTAACAATCAGCTTCTTGTTGAAAAATATTCCTAGTTTGGACATATGTAAAGTTGCCACTTGGGTCTCTCTGTTCACACCTTTTCTAAACACTATGCAACAGTGCACAGTAGTTCAGCAGATGTTGCTTTCAAGGGCGCTGTTCTTCAACCAGTGTTAGATGGACCTCCAGAGTACCCACCTCCTTAGATGGAATTGTACCTAGGAGTCATACAGAGCAAAGCACCCTTAAGGAAATGTACTTGAAGAAGGGGGAAGCTGGAAGTTCCCCCAGATTAGAGGAATCCCTGTCTCCTGTAGAAGTGACATAGCCAGCTCTGCACCAGCTCATCCTTCCCCATCTCATGAGGCATGTACCGGGATTAGAAGTGCTTTGCACTTCAGTAATCTCCAGTCAGCAGAACGGCTCACTGGAGGCCATTGCTGTGGGCAGAGATTAGAGAAGCCTACAGGTCAGAACAAGGTAGAGACTGCTCTAATTTATGTTGGGGCAGAACTAGCCCCAGCTACTGTCAGGATAGTCAGCTTTTCTTTCCCCACCTTGGGTCCGATGCTGAGAGTAACTTGGCTAGACCTGAGGATCTGGTTTGTAATAATTTCACCATTTTTGAACTGAAATTGTCTAGATAGAGGGGATACAGAACTAGTCCATGCTAAACTGCAGTGGAATTACATAAAATCCACAGCAATTCATCATGCATAATGTAATTACAAAGAATGCTAAAGGAACTACTATAGTACCACACAAAATCCTACTTAGAATATTAATTTAAATGCCATGGGATATGAGATCATATGGATTAAAAATTCATTGCAGGATCATAAACAAGTTCAAGCTTATGCATGACCTTAACTGGAAGAAGGTGACTAGCCCACTGGAAGTCTACTTACCTTCTTATAGTTAAGTATGTGTGTAAGTGTTTGCAGGATTGGGGCCTAAACAGACAAAGCAGCATACAAAGGTTGCTGGGAAGAGAGAGTCAAATTAAGAATTATAGACACACATATACGCACACACTGTATTGTTTTATTTTATAGCAGATATCCTAGAAAATAATTTAATAGCAGAGTGGAAAACGGAGGATGAATATCAGGAAAGGTTTCTTTCAATCTCAGCACTTTACTCAAACTTGCTTGTACTTATTCATCCTCCATTTTTCTAAATAGTAAGAGCAACTGAAGTGCTGATTCTTCTTTGAGTACTGGTCCCTGTGTGTATTCCACCCAATGCACCTGAAACAGGAAAATCTTCTGAGTTTATTCCTGTGCCCTGGAACTCCTCTTGCTCAGTACCCTGGTGTAATGGGAGGTGCAGACCTACCACTTCTCCAGTTCCTTCTCATTGCTGCATGGTCTGAGTAGGAATCCTCTCTGTCCAAAGCTCCTTCACTGTCTTATTAGCTATTAAACAGTTCTTAGTTTTGTTCTGCTAGTGCTTAGAGGTAGCAGAGAGTACTTTGTGATCTTGATCATGGATCTTATCCAGGCCCATATGTCCCCACGTAGTGCTCAGACCACAGCCACCATCCAGTTCTCACCAAGGGCTCCACACACAAAGCTCCTGACTGGAAAAACATCCAGCCCCACCAATTGGCTCAGATGCACTACGTAAGCCAGAAGGAGGCACAGGAAGTTGTTTGAGCAAGTAGGTGAATCCATTGTTGGCTGCCGCTTTGGACTCTGTGTATTCAGCTGATTCCTGAGCCCTTCCTTACAGCCTGGTCAGGGTTCCTCCCCTCCTTATTCCAGATCTCCCAACACCCTCAGCTCCTGTGTTCCTTCCTTGCTCTGGGTTCCTGCTCCTCTGTCCTACCCTTGACTCTATCTCTGGCTTGACTCCCCACTCTGACTCCACCTTCGACCCTTGTCTTGACACCTCACTCAGACTTTGGTTGGACCCTTGACTTGACTCCTTGTAGTCACTGAGGGTGCTGAGCATAGGGGTTTGTGTGTGTGTGTGTGTGTGGGGGCGGGGTTAGGTGAAGGGCACTGTGGTTCTCAACCTATGCAGCCCACAGTGATAAATAGGTTGAGAACCCCTGATTTAGCATAACAAAGAGAAGGTTAAGGGGTGACTTGATTAGAGTGTATATGTATCTACATGGGAACAAATATTTAATAGTGGGCTCTTCTATCTAGCAGAGAACAGGATAACATGATCCAATAGCTGGAATTTGAAATTAGACAATTTGAGACAGGAAATAACATGTGAATTTTGAACAGTGAGAGTACTTAACCACTGAAACAATTTATCAAGGATCATGGTGGATTCTCGATCACTGACAATTTTTAAATCAAAATTGTTTTTTTCTAAAAGATGTGCTCAATGAATTATTCTGGGAATGTTCTACTGCCTGTGTTACATAGGAAATCAGACTAGGTGATCACTGGACTCAAAAACAAACCAAAGATCTTTAAGCTCCAAAGGTAATATAATAAATGTGGTCATTCAGAATTGGAAAGAGAAAAGCCACATCATATACACCGAGACTGAAACCTCTTCCATTTCTCAAGATAAGACTTTCTCGTGGGTGGTTTTCTGCTGTTCACCAATGTTTTGCAATTCTGCAGTACAGTTCATCTCTGTGCTTAGCAAACATATCTTGAGTTGGATCAAACTAAGACTGGAAAGGAGAGTCCTGAGTCAGCAATTTGGGCATCAATGGCAAATGAAGGCAAATTAGGTTGAGACATTAATAAGGTCTGGGAACTATATTTATCTTGGACACGCTGGTGCTATAAGAATGACCCTCACTTTTTCTTACTTTATCTTTTTCAGTACCTTCAAAAGCAACACAGAATGGGAGGACAGGCATAAGCAAAACTCTCAGACCATGTTATGAGGAATTCATCCTCTTCAAGCTGTGACCTAGACTTCCCCTAAAACAGTACCCAGCCAGCAAATATTCTGTAAAACACTGAATAGTTCAGCTCCTATTCGTGATCCCACAGGAAATGTCTACTTTGTCTGCTGTAGTGTTCTGCAGACTCAGTAAGTATACAGATAAAATGGTAATCTGATGGCTTATGCACCAATTCTCTAGCTTCCCTGCTTCTGTACATAGGGAGGAAGATCTCATTCCTCATTGATGATTTATGTAAACTATGGTCGCCTTGTCATCTGTCGTGATTCTGATCACATGATCCAGAAGATGAGCACGCCAGACTATTACAAAGTCATTTGTCACTATAGTCTCCAGAGATACTCCAAAGAACACCTTTTCTGGATCCTTCCACCAACTGATCAAGTCAGGAACCCTCTAAGGAACTCACAGTGACCTATTTAGACCGTGTTTTGGGTATATAAGCACTCTTTAACCATGTTTTAAGGCACTGAAGATGCAATCTGGCATGAGGTGTTCCAAATGTACATGTCGCCATAACGACTCAACAAGTACTTGCTGTTTTGTGTGGACTCAAGTGCAGTTGGAAAATGAGTCTTGACTTTGTATCAAACCTGTCCCCTGATAAGTAACCTCTAGCAGTTTGGGAGTCCAAGTTGGTTCTTATAAACTCAATGAGCTGAATGGGTATCAAAGTCGACTTTCCTTTGAGTTTTAACCCTAGAGTCTTGAATAAGGTTATTGCCTTGTTTATTGCTGACTGTACTTTGTCATGAGATCAACCTTGAGGAGCCAGTCATCTAGGTAAGGGGAGACTTGAACTCCTAAATATCTTAGGTAGGCTGCTACTACTTATAGAACTTCCATGAAAACCTTGGGGACAATCAAAAAGCCAAATGGAAGTACACAGTGCTGAAAGTGATCACTTTGCTATAAGAAAATATTCATTCTGGAGGTCAAGGTCTGCAAACTAGTCCCTTGGATTTACTGTTGTTGTTCTTGCTGCATACGTAACCATCTTGAATCTCTGTGTCTTGATGAACGTGTTTAGTATTCTGAGGTCCAAAATAGGTCTCCACCCTACCTTCTTGGCCACTTAGAAACATTTTGAGTAAAAAACCCTTCCCACATAGGGGAATAGAACTGGTTTATATCTTCTAGTTGTAGAAGAGATTCTACCTCCTTTCTTAAAAAGCTTCTTGGGAGGGGGTCAGAAGGGACAGGGAAAGTGGGTGGGGTAGAGGAATGGATTATCACTTCTAATGCCATTTGTCTGATATAAAATTTCTCATAAGTCTTTGTAAAGGGAAAGATGGTCTCCAAATGGTAAGAAGAGTGAAGTAGAAGAGTAATGCAGCTGTAAATCCAAACAGTGAAGTGGTTCACAGCTCTCAACCAATGTGAGGTGAGGTAATATCTTTTATTGGACCAATTTCTGCTGGTGAGAGAGACAAACTGTCAAGCTACACAGAGCTCTTCCTCGGGTCACCAACTGCCTGAGGAAGAGCTCTGTGTAGCTTGAAAGCTCATCTCTTTCACAAGCAGAAGTTAGTACAATAAAAGATTACCTCACTCATCTTGTCTCTCTAATATCCTGGGACTGACACAGCTACAACAACAGTGCATACAAAATGAGAGCTTGCCAGATAGATGTGGAATATTGTGTTGTTGCAGTTGCAAATGTGGAAGGTCTATTCTTCTGGAACTTAGATCTCTTTCTAGGTGGCTATGATGCCCTGTGATAGGTTGGAAATTGAACTTGATGAGATTTGGTATGTCTGTGACCTGCTGTATTTTCTTTTGTTAGAAGTATAAATACTGAGTGAAGGAAGCATTGCCCTCAGATCTTTTAAAGAGTGTCATGGTCATGGTTTTGAGGCCAAAGGGACCCATCAGATTACCTAGTCCAGGGGTCGGCAACCTTTCAGCAGTGGTGTGCCGAGTCTTCATTTATTCACTCTAATTTAAGGTTTCGCGTGCCAGTAATATATTTTAACATTTTTAGAAAGTCTCTTCCTATAAGTCTTTAATATATAACTAAACTATTGTTCTATGTCAAGTAAATAAGGTTTTTAAAATGTCTAAGAAGCTTCATTTAAAATTAAATTAAAATGAAGAGCCCCCCGGACCAGTGGGCAGGACCTGGACAGTGTGAGTGACGCTGAAAATGAGCTTGTGTGCTGTCTTCAGCATGTGTGCCATAGGTTGCCTACCCCTGACCTAGTCTGACTTCCCATATATCACAGGCCACCAATGCCGCCCAGTGCCCACAACCTAACAAAAGAAATTAGACCAAAGTATTACTGTCCAAAGGAGACTAAACTATTATGTGCCACAGGCAGAAAATAGGAGGCACCAAGGTGCACTAATGCCTAAGGCCCCTGCAGTGGCAGGGAAATGATTAACTGAGATATACCCAGTTAATGCTGGCAAATTACCATCACCCCCCACTGCAGAGGAAGGTGAGACCCCCCCCACCCCCCCGATCACTGCCAATCTGACCTGGAGGAAAATTTTTTCCCCACTCCATGTATGGCAATCAATTAGACCCAGTGCATGTCAGCAAGAACCCACCAGGCATGCACCTGAGAGAATGCTCAGTGCAACCTCAGAGTCTTTCCAATGTCCTATCTTCAGCTATGGCCATCCCTTATGCTTCAGAGGGAGGAGATGAGATAAACTAACATAATAAGAAATCCTTTCCTGACTCCTGTAGGTGGAGAGGTTTGTCCATGATATCACTAAGCAGTTTTGTTCCATCAAATGAGATATTCTGCACAGTATTCTGGACCTCTTTTAGGATTGCAGTCGCAATGCCTAGTTTATCACTAGTGCTGTTGCCATACAGCATGACACTGTAACTGCCACATCCAATGAAGCTTGCAGTGATGCTTTGGTAATAAGCGACCCTACACAATAATTGCCTAAAACTCTCCTTTTTGTTACTAAAATATACAATAAAAGATGTGAATTATTATGATTGAGCTAATTGTATTTAGCAATGAGAGCTTGATAATTTGCCACTATAAACTGCAGAGAAGCCAAAAAAGTAACTCTTTCAGCCTAATAAATTCAAACATTTCTGGTCCTTAGCATGAGATAGTCTTGGAGTGGTGTTGCTTATTGAGCTCATTCACAGCATCCATCACCAACAAATTCAGCGTTGGGCGTGCAAATAGGTATTCTGTCTCTTTCACAGGCACATAACATTTTTTGTCTGCACTCTTGACCATTGTGGCATCCCCCAGCGACTGCACCTCCAATGTTTTAGATGGCTCAAGAAAGGCTTCATTTATTGATGGAATTACTTTGCCTTAGGGAATGGTGTGGAGTATATATACCAGCTGATGGTGGGTTTCCTGAACTTCCTCCAATGAAATTTGTAAAATCTCACTTAATCTCTTAAAATGTCTGAAGTCATCTCTAAAGGCAGGAGGAGAAGGCATTGTTTTCTCACCAGACAAAGAGTAAGATATATTTGTTGCTGGTGGAGTTTCCTCATCTGGTGTCATCTCTTGCTCTTCAAAAAACTCCTCTTGCTGAAGAGATAGATGGGAAGGGTCTTGTGCTATAGCTGGTTGTCACCTCTGATTCTCCCTATCTGGATGTTTAGACACCCTATGATAGTGCTCCCCGGCCAGTAGGAAGAAACAGCATGTCAACTAATGCAAGTGACAAGGAGCAAGAACGCTGTGGGAAAAGGATCTGAATACTGTTAGGCTTTCTAAAATCAAAGAGTTAATTATCCAGAAACTCTATTCCTTTATAGTTATATAGAATTGTAACCCAGAAAGAAATTAATCCAACTATGAACTGACTTGTTAACATGTGGTACACCATTACATCTACTACAGATGGGGAGACTATCCTTTGTTGAGTAATAATTGATATAAGGGGTTGAAGGAAATGTTAATAAATTTAACTTTTCCTCTAGCGATAACCACAATAATCCTGTTATGGATAGTTTTGGCTGGAAGGAACCAGCTTTGAAAATTTAAAAATGCCTTGAGCACAAATATTGGCAAGAAATAAACTTGTAAAGCTAAAAGTTATACAGCAATTTAAAGTGGGCCTCCAGGCTTACCATTCTAGAGAAATTCAACCAAACACTAACAAGTTCTCTCTCCCTATTTCACATATGTTTTCACTATTACTAAGGTCTATGGATGAAAAGTGCTAAACAAGTACTAGGTAATTATGTATTATTAAACTATTTTTAGCATTAAATAATCTGCAAATAGAGTGCCTTGGTATTGAGTGTCTCAGCGTTAGCTAGGAGAACAGGTTACTGTTCTTCTCAATTCCTAGTCATACTGAAATCAGCAGATCCTTACCTTCTGGAAAACAGTTATCAGGTTTCTTTAAGTATTCAGCCAGCTCAGGGATCTGTTTTAGAAGCTCCTCAGGATTTGTCAGATCCACTGTGCTGCCTTCAGAACAGCTGATGTCATCCAGGTGCTATGCAAGAGAAGACAATGTATCATTTTTTGTTTAAAGTAGTCACTGTGCTTTAAAATAAACTGAATAAGTACATTGGTGAACAGTTATAATTAAGGGAAATATTCAAAAAATAAAACTTAGTTGGGTACTGTACTTATTAATAACATGGCAGTCCTGGAATGGCCTCCTGCATTACAGTGTATGTGATCCCTGAAGTATCTCCACATCAGTTCAAACAGAAGTCAAAGTTATATTTAAAGGAACCAGATTAATCACACTAGTAAAGCTCACAAATGGAAATATTCCAATTTTTCTGCATTTAAGTATACGTGGTTTTCAAACATGGATAGGCTTTAAAACACTCTACTAGCTAGGGCTGAAAACAATTAAAACAGAGGACAACACATGAAAAAATAGAGAAAGCAAAACATGAAAATATAATTTCATCAAAGGACTACTTTGTAGAGCTCTAAAACTTTCTGTTCAGAATGAAACTATGAAATGCCCATGGCAGTTTACATGAAGTAGAATATGTAATCACATCATGTGTTCTTCACTGGTATAGACTTCCATCCTATTTCAGTATATTTAGGATGTCACACCACTAGAGATGTGTGAATAACTCATAACTAATCATTTATTCAATTATTTTTACTGTTTCCAAATTGTATATATTCACTATTCAAAATTGCTCTTCAAAATATTTCTGTGAATAATCACTGGACTTTAGTTTATTTGTGAGCAATTCATTTAAAATATTCTGTGTTTGAAATTTGAGCTGTTTTGATTGGTCTCACAGGCCACAGGGTATGTTTCCTTTCTTTGACCAAAGGAGCAATTTTCAAAGCTTAATACTCATGATTACATATACAGCATTCACTTGAAGTTCTTCCAATTCAAATAGAAAGAACACACTGGACACACAAGAATTTTCTGGGATAATCTTTTAACACCTTTTTATTTCAATAATTCAGATTTCAAGAAAAATACAATAGGCAATGTTAATTTTATAGTGATATTTTTGAATAAAATTATTTCACATTGTTTCAGTAATTCAGGACTATTTCTCTTTCTATTAATGTTTTATATCAATTGTGACAAAGTTCCTCCTCTACCGTGGTGGGTCCTGTGCTTATTGGCGGATTTGCTCACCTCAATGGAACCTCTAGTGGAACCCACAGTCTGGGTCAACTCCTCCTGTGTCTGATCAGGAGTTGGGAGGTGTGGGGGGAACCCAGGCCCACCCTCTGCTCCAGGTTCCAGCCCAGGGCCCTGTGGATTGCAGCTGTCTAGTGCCTCCTGTAACAGCTGCATGACAGCTACAACTCCCTGGGCTACTTCCCCATGGCCTCCTCCAAACACCTTCTTTATCCTCACCACAGGACCTTCTTCCTGATGTCTGATAACACTTGTACTCAGTCCTCCAGGAGCACACCCTCTCACTCTCAGCTCCTTGCACCTCTTGCTCCCAGCTCCTCACACGCACCCCTCACTGACTAACTGGGAGGCTTTTAACTAGTTCCAGCCAGCCCTTGATTGGCTTCAGGTGTTCCAATCAATGTAGTTATCTCCACTGCCTTCTAGAAGGATCTTAATTGGCCCCAAGTGTCTTGATTATCCTGCGATTTGGTTATCATGGTACCAGGGATTTGTTTAGCCTGGGGCTAGCATACCTGTTCCTTACTACTTTACTGTAGCCATCTGGCCTTGCCCCATCACACAATATTTAGAAATACAGCATTGTGCAATTTCCATTCACTGAAATCCACTTACTCTACCCTTCACCAGTGAGAGAGAATACTTCAAGCTAAATACAAAGAATGCAGCTAAATGTATTAGTGATGTTATGATGAAACTGTGAACACCTATGTGGCTAAGATATGTGGGGACTCCCATAACACAACTGGAATTGCAGTTAGCAAGGGATATGAAGGGTAACAAAAAGGGTTTCTACAGGTATGTTAGCAACAAGAAGGAGGTCAGGGAAAGTGTGGGACCTTTACTGAATGAGGGAGGCAACCTAGTGACAGATGATATGAAAAAAGCTGAAGTACTCAATGCTTTTTTTGCCTTGGTCTTCACAGACAATGTCAGCTCCCAGACTACTGAACTGGGAAGCATGGTATGGGGAGAAGGTGAGCAGCCATCAGTGGTGAAAGAACAGGTTAAGGACTATTTAGAAAAGCTGGACAGGCACAAGTGCATGGGGCCAGATACAATGCATCTGAGGGTGCTAAGGGAGTTGGCTGACGTGATTGCAGAGCCATTGGCCATTATCTTTGAAAACTCATGGTGATTGGGGAAGGTCCCAGTTGATTGGAAAAAAGCAAATATAGTGCCCATCTTTAAAAAAGGGAAGAAGGAGAATCCAGGGAACTACAGACCTGTCAGCCTCATCTTAGTCCCCAGAAAAATCATGGAACAGGTCCTTAAGGAATCCATTTTGAAGCACTTGGAGGAGAGAAAGGTGATCAGGAACAGTCAAGTGGATTCACCAAGATCAAGTCATGCCTGACGAACCTGATTGCCTTCTATGATGAGATAACTGGCTCTGTGGATATGGGGAAAGAGGTGGACATGACATACATTGACTTCAGCAAAGCTTTTGATATGGTCTCCCACAGTATTCTTGCCAGCAAGTTAAAAAGTATGGATTGGATGAATGGACTATAAAGTGGATAGAAAGCTGTCTAGATCTTCAGGCTCAGTGGGTAATGATCAATGGCTTGATGTCTAGTTGGTAGCAGGTATCAAGCAGAGTGCCACATGGGTTGGTTCTGGGGCTGATTTTGTTCAACATCTTCATTAATGATCTGGATGATATAACGGATTGCACCCTCAGCAATCTGTGGATGACACTAAACTGGAGAGAGAGGTAGATACGCTGGAGAGTATGGATAGGGTCCAGAGTGACCTAGACAAATTGGAAGATTGGTACAAAAGAAATCTGATGAGGTTCAACAAGGACAAGTGCAGAGTCCTGCACTTAGAATGATAGAATCATATGCACAGCTACAGACTGGGGACCAACTGGCTGACAGTTCTGCAAACAAAGACTTGAGGATTACAGTGGACGAAAAGCTGGATATGATCAACAGTGTTCCCTTGTTGCCAACAAGGCTAATGGGCTGAATTAGTAGGAGTATTGCCAGAAGATTGAAGGAAGTGATTATTCCCCTCTATTTGGCACTGGAGAGGCCAAATCTGGAGTACTGCATCCAGTTCTGGGCCCCCTACTACAGAAAGGATGTGGAAAAATTGGAGAGTCCAGCAGAGGGCAACATAAATGATTAGGGGCCTGGGGCACATGACTTATAAGGAGAGACTGAAGGAACTGGGCTTATTTAGTCTGCAGAAAAGAAGAGTGAGGGGGGATTTGATAGCAGCTTTCAACTATCTGAAGTGGGGGGAGGGTTCCAAAGAGGGTGGAGCTAGGTTTCTTCTCAGTGATGGCAGATGACAGAACAAGGAGCAATGGTGGGAGGTCTAGGTTGGCTATTAGGAAAAAACTTTTTCACTAGGAGGGTGGTGAAGCACTGGAATGGGTTACCTAGGGAGGTGGTGGAATCTCCGTCCTTAGAGGTTTTTGGGGCCTGGCTTGACAAAACCCTGGCTGGGATGATTTAGTTGGGGTTGGTCCTGCTTTGAGCAAGTGATTGGACTAGATGACCTCCTGAGGTCTCTTCCAACTCTAATCTTCTATGAGTCTGTGACTAGTAAATTAGAGAGTTCTTGTGCATTAACACAAAATAGGGTAACAAATACAAAATTTAAAGTAGGAAATTATTTCTTCATTAATGATCTTTATAAGATTCTGAAAAAATGAAACAGATATAAAAGAAATCAACTAATGTTGGTGATTCCATGTTAGATATGAACACAGTGTTACCTCTTTTTGTATTAGAGATGATGAGCCAGCCTTCCATTGTTTGTTTATGTTAAACTCACTTAAGTTTTCAGAGGAAATCTCAGATCCTTTACACCAGGAGTCAGCAACCTGCAGCACGCATGCCAAACATGGCACGCGAGCCGATCTTAAGTGGCACGCAGCCGCCTGCCTCAGTCCTGGCCCCCAGCCCCACTCAGCATCCTCCCGCCCACCATTCTCCCCTGTGGAGGCAGGATGCAGAAGCTTGCTTCTGCGGCAACCAAGCTTCCCTCTCCCTCGTATCTTCCCCCAGAGTGGTGCTTTCCTGCCCCGCCCCTCTCCTTCCCTGCGCCAATCAGCTGATGGCCCTAGCAAGGGGAGGGGAGACAGCAACAGCATGCAGGCAGTTCCCTAGAGGAGATAGAGAGAGGTAGGGATGGAGCCTTGGGGAAAGGGGTGGAACAGGACACATCCCTTCCAGCCCCCTGCCATAAGCCGTTCAGGCCGGGGGCTGGGAGCACCCCTACGAACCGAGCCCCCTAGCCCTCTGCCTTGATCCCCCCCCACACTCAGTCTTCTGTCTTATACCCCCCACAACCCTCAGCTCTCTGCCCTGACCCCCCCACACTCAGCATTCTGCCCTGCAGCCCCCATACCCCCCAGCCCTCTGCCCTGACCCTTGAACCTCCTCACACACCCAGCCTTCTGCCCTGCATGCCCCACATCCCTAGCCTTCTGGCCTGACCCTCCCACACTCAGCTTTCTGCCCTGCAGCCCCCATACCCCCCAGCCCTCTGTCCTAACCCCCCCACACTCCCAGCCTTCTGCCCTGACTCCCCCCACACTCAGCTTTCCGCCCTGACCCCCCCACACTCTCAGCTTTCCACCCTGCAGTCCCCATACCCCTAGCCTTCTGCCCTGAGCCTTGAACCCCCTCACACACACAGCCTTCTGCCCTGCACCCCCCCACACACCTAGCCTTCTGCCCTGCATCCCCCACAGCCCCATCCCTCTGCCCTGACCCTTGACCAGGGCTGGCGCTTCCATTTAGGTGACCTAGGTGGTCACCTAGGGTGCCAGGATTTGAGAAGGCGGCATTTTGCCGCTGTCAGCGGCAATTCAGAGGCCGGGGGGGTCCTTCCGCGCTTCAGGTCTTCGACGGAAATTCTGCGGCAGGTCCTTCAGTCGCTCCGGGACCCGCCGCTGAAGTGCCCCGAAGACCGCGAGCGCGGAAGGACCCCCCCGTCGCCGAATTGCTGCCAATGACCAGGAGCATGGAAGGACCCCCACCTAGGGCACCAAAAACCCTGGCACCGCTCCTGCCCTTAACCTACACACACCCAGCCTTCTGCCCTACACCCCCCACCCCCACCCCAGCCTTCTGCCCTGAACTCCCTCCCCCAGCCCTCTGCCCTACCCTTGAAACCTCCCCACCCAGGTCTGGGGTCCCAGCCACAGGCTCTGCTCAACCCACTGCTAGCCTAGGTGAACAGAACCCCAGGCTGGCAGCGAGCTGAGCAGGCTGGCGGTGTAAGATCAGCATTTTAATTTAATTTTAAATGACGCTTCTTAAACATTTTGAAAACCTTGTTTACTTTACATACAATAGTTTAGTTATATAATATAGACTTATAGAAAGAGACCTTATAAAAACATTAAAATGTATTACTGGCATGCAAAACCTTAAATTAGAGTGAATAAATGAAGACTCAGCACACCACTTCTGAAAGGTTGCCAACCCCTGCTTTACACCAAGCTCCTGATCTTTTACATTGTTTCCCTCTGTCTAAGATGTTTTTCCTGCTGAAGATAATTTTAGATGTGTTTATTTTCTCTTTTCTTTTTCGTGGCAGAAGGATGGCACACATCATTTTAAAGTAGAACTCTCCAAATGGAACACAAAGCACCTTGAACTGCTCATTTTCAGTATCTCTATTTTTACAGAAAGAAACAAGGGGTGGGGGAGTCTTCATTGGTGACCTAAAATAAATTATGGAACCGACAGGTTAGCCAGGCCTGATCCAAAGCATACTGATGTCAATGGGAATCTTTGCACCTTGACTTAGTGAAGAACTCAGTATAATTATGTAGCAGCCTTCAGGACCAGAAGGGGAACATTTTAGAGTCACAGTCAGTCATGACTCCATTGTTAAAAGGGAACTGCAAAAATTCAGACAAATATAAAGAAATGTGATTCTATGCACTATAAAATAATAAACATAAGTCTGACAGAGGCATTCCATCTTAACCCATCAAACGTCTTCTAAGGATTATTTTCTGGGACATGCTGATAGGACAAAAAAGGTGAGGCTTCCTCGTTAAAAGTTCATAGTTTGAGCCCTTGACACTGTGTACTTTATCCAACAAATACACTTCTTCACCAGGTTACTGATGTTGAACATAGATGAGAAAGTTACACACTTTGTGCAGTAATTGAGGTTCTTCAAGATATGTGCCCTGTGGGTGCTCCACTTCAGATGTAGGTGCATCCTGGCATCACTGAATGGAGATTTACGGTAGCAGTGTCTGTGTGGGCACAGTAGGCATCTCATGGTGCTGTTGGTGCTGCGTTTAGTGTGCGCACTACCGAAGCCTTCCAGTTCCTTCTCTACCTCAGATTCCCAACTGCGAACTCCAAAGTAGAAGGGAGGAGGGCAGGTAGTGGAGCACCCACAGGTACACACATCTCGAAGAACCTCAGTTACTGCACAAAGTGAGTAAACTTCTCTTCTTCTTCTTCTTCTTCTTCGAGTGTTGCCCTAGAGGTGCTCCACTTCAAGTGACTGTATAGCAGTGCCCCTCAGAAGGCAGCAGGGACTTCAGGTTCATTTGAGTCACAGAGGTAAGTATGGTTAGGCCAACTATGGTGTCAACCCCTGGAGTCTGGAGTGATTGCACAGTGCTCAGTGAATGTGTAGACAGAAGCCCAAGTGGCCAATCTACAAATCTTTAATATCGTAATATTGTTGAGGAACGCTATCGAGTAGAAACCGATCATGTGGAATGCTCTCTGATGTATGCAGGAGGGTCCATGTTCCAAATACGATAACACTGATCAATGCATGTGGAAAGCCATTTAGACAATCTCTGAGCTGATATTATGCAGCCTTTCGAATGCTCTGTAATAGAAACGAAAAGCTAGAAGATTTCCAGGAAGGATTGGTCCTTTCCAGGTAAAATACTAATGCATGCCTAACATCCAATGTATGCAAAATGGCCACTGTCTGAGTGCTGTGAGACTTGGTATAGAACGTGGGAAGATGGATTAGTTGGTTCATATGGAAGGCTGATGTTACTTTCGGTAGGAATCTTGGGTGCGGACGTAGTGTGACCTTATCTTTGAAGAATATTTTGTAGGGAGATTGACATGAACTCCCCCATCTCACTCACTCATCTGGCGGAAGTAATAGCAACCAGAAAGGCCACTTTCATGAACAAATGTAGCAGGGAGCAGTTGGCTAAGGGTTCAAATGGTGGTCAGATTGAGGTCCCAGGCCAGGGTAGGTTGACAAACTTCTGGGTAAGTGTTCTGGTGACCCGTGAGGAAGCATTTAGTAACTAGATGTGTGAAGATCAAGGTCCTGTCAATCTCATGATGGAATGCAATAATGGCTACGAGATGAACTTTGATCAAGCTCATTGCTAAACCTGAGCATTTCAGCTCCAGTAGATATTCCAGCACCGATGGTAGTGGTGCTGTGGAGGCCATCAAGTGTTTTTCTTGACACAAGGAGTGCAACCATTATTCTGAGACAGCAGGTCCAGATGATGAGGAAGAGCTCAAGTGGCGCATATTGCCATGTACATCAGGTAAGGGTACCACGCTTGTCTGGGCCATGTCAGGACTATGAGGATAACCTGGGCCTTGTCTGTTCTTAAGTTGTGTATCATGTGTGGTATCAGTGGAACTGGTGGGAAAGCATACATGGGGTGTGCATCCCATTTGATGAGAAAGCTGTCCCCCAGTGACTGGAGTCCCATTCCCTCTCTCAAGCAGAATGCTGCGCATTTGCGGTTCACTGGGGATGTGAACAAGTTGATGAGCGGAGGGCCCACTGGCGGAAAATGGACAGCAAGACTCCCCCATTCATTTTCCATTTGTGGTCTTGAGAAAAGTACCTACTTAGTATATTTGCCATTGTGTTCTGACATCCAGGAAGGTATGAGGCAAAAATGTTTATGTTGTGGTGTTTGCACTAGTTCCAAAGTTTCATGGCTTCAGTGCATATCAAGTGTGATCAAGTGCCTCCTTGGCGATTGATGTAAAACATGCATGCAATGTTGTCAGTCATGATGTGAATGAATTTGTTCTTTATGTGAGGTACGAAATGTCTGCAGGCATTTTGGACCATGCATAGCTCTAGTAGATTGATATGATGAGTCTTGGCAAGAGACTATTTGCCTTGAACCATATGCTGATGCATGTGGGCGCCCCAGCCTAGCAGCAAAGCATCAATCATCATTACTATTGATGGGGGTTCCTGTTGGAATGGGATGCCCATGCAAACATTTTCTGGTGTTGTCCACCAGTGTAGAGTCCAAGACATGGGGTGTTACTGTCAGATGCTTGTGTAGGTTGTGCTTGCTGGGTATGTATACTGAGTTCAACCAGCCCTGTAGGCAGCACATATGTAGTCTTGCGTGTTGTACCACAAATGTTGTGGCTGCCATGTGTCCTAGCAGTTGCTGGACAGTACGAGCCAGTATTTGGGTGCTGAATTGTACTTCTGAGATAAGATTTGTCAGAGTTGTGAATCTGTTCAGGGACAGAAATGCCTTGGCTTCTATGGCATCGAGATATGCCCTGACGAAGTCCAGTTGTTGGACAGGGATTAGAGTGGATTTTTATTCATTTATCTGTAGCCCTAGATCCCTGAATTGTGCAATCGTCGTCTGGACTGAGAATAGTGCTTCTTCTTGAATTGGGCCTTTGAAAAGGCAATCGTCCTGGTAAGGGAAAATCACTATTCCCTGTTTGTGTAGATGTGCCACTATTACTGCTAGGTTTTTGGAGAAAACTCTTGGAAGTGTTCATGTTCTACTGTGAAACACAGGAATTTCCTGTGAGAAGGGTATATGGTAATATTAAAATAAGCATCTTGGAGGCCGAGGGCTGAAAACCAGTCCCCCTTTTGCAGTACTGGAAGTATCATGCTCAGTGTCACCATCTTGAACTTTTGAGAGTGTATGACCTTTTGAGCTTTCCGAGATTCAAAATAGGTTTCCATCTCTCATTCTTCTTCTGGGTCAAGAAGTAGTGAGAGTAGAACCCCTTTCCCCTGTATTGCAAAGGCACCTGTTCCACGGCACCTAGTTGTAGATGATGATCAACTTCTTGTCATAACAGGTGCTCGTGAGAAGGGTCCCTGAAGATGGATGGGGAGGGGAGGTAGTTGGGAGGTAAAGGGGATGGTATACCCCGACTGCAAAATCTCTAACACCAATTGATCTGTGATTATTGATGCCCAGATGTGGTAGAATGGGTGAAGGTAGTGACCAAAGCATGGGGATGGATCAGGTGAAAGTGCTGCCTGGTGAGGGAGGTCATCTAGACCCTAGACCAAAACTTCAAAATTGTGGCCTAGGCGGAGCTGATTGAGAAGTCTATGGTTGAACTTGAGGTGCTCTCCATCACTGCGACCTTGGTGATATTATTGGTTCTTGTATTGACACTGTTGTTATCGGTTGGAAGAGGAATCCCTGTTCCTCCAATAAGGCTGGTATCATCTTCTCTTAGCAGGTGAAGTGTAGATCCCCAAAGTGCAAAGAGTGGCTTAAGAATCTTTCATTGAGTGGAGGACCTCATTAGTCTTGTTTGAAAATAGTTGGAGTTCTTTAGGTATGCCAGAGGACTGTAACCAGGATGCCTGGCACATGACAATGGCTGTGGTTCTGGCTGCTGTGTCTGCGATGTCCAAAGATGCTATGAGGGCTCTTTTAGCTATGAGTTGACCCTCACTTACAAAGGCCTGCAATTGTGATTGTTTCTCCATGGGGAGCACCGCTGTGAACAACCTAAGTTTCCAATAGTTATCGTAATTATATTTGGCCAGCAAGGCCGAACAGTTGGCGACCTGGAACTGTAATGTCACTGAGGATTAAATTTTTCCCAAAGAGGTCAAGCCTCTTGTGGGGTCGATCTAAACTGTTGTTGTTTGCCATGCTTATTAGTGGTGTCAACCACTAAGGAGTTGGGAGGCAAGTATGAGAACAGGAAGTTCATTCCTTTTGCGGGGATGCAATACTTTGTATCTGTCCTTTTGCATGTTGGCCAAATTGAGGCCAGTGTTTGCCATACTGTCTCTGCTGGTTCCAAAAACGCATCATTGATGGGCAGGGTGATTTTGGAAGTAGATGCCGCTTGTAAGATTTGAACAAGCTTGTGTTGGTTTGTCTGCATTTCTTCTAACGGGATGTCCTGGCTTTGATGACCCACTTAAACAGTTCCTGGAACTGTCTGAAGTTGCCCGCTGTGGTAGATGGCAGTGGCATGATTGCCTCATCTGTGAAGGAGGAAGAATTATGAGCAGGAGATTTAGCTTCCACATCAGTGACTGTTTCTGTGTCATCCCCAACATCTTGAGCCTCCATTGGCTGCTGGGTGGGAGACATGGGATTAGACCTCAGCTCTCCTCTGTGAGCCATGGCTGGCCTGCAGTGGGGGCCCCTGTAAGTTGCCCAGGTGCCCAATGTGCCTATTGCATTGGGAAGGCCATAGGTGGATACATCTGTCACGGTGTGGGGGGGAGTCCGGTCCTGCACCCCTCTTCCTGGGACTTAGAGTGACTCTTAACCAGCCAGTAAAACAGAAGGTTTATTGGACAACAGGAACGCAGGTTACAGCAGAGCTTGTAGGCTCAGCCAGGACCCCTCAATTAAGCCCCTCTGGGGTCCTGGAACCTTAGCCCCCTGAATTCCAACCACCCAGCCCCAAACCGAAACTAAACTTCCTCTCCTCCAGCCTTCCCCTTCCTTTGTCCCCCTTCCTGGGCAAAGGTGTTCACTCCCTCTCCCCTTACCTGGCTCAGGTTACAGGCGTAAATTCTGTCCCTCACCTAAAGACATCCCCTGCTCTCCCATCCCCCATGCAGACAGCCCCTACTCCATCACAACATCCACGGTAGTCCACGGTTGAGCCAGCTGGTTGAAAGGGTATTTAGGCCCATCTAGCTCCAGGATGGTCGAGGCTCTTTCCGTGATGAGTGGTGCGGCGAGAAAGTGCATGGTTCCTGCACATCATCATCACCTTCACTGGACAAGTGTACTGTACCTTGAAAAATATGGGGATCTCCTCTGTAACTTACTGGAGAGCTCTCGGTACCGAGCGATGGGGACTGCAGTGCCGGTGAGACAGCCAAAATCTCTGTTGCAGTAGATTATATGGTGGTTCTGATGTCAATACTGATAGAGGGGGGCTCTCATTGGCGCTGATGCCAGTGCCGTCAGGTGTTGTGTTTGTTTAGTTGTCACGATTGATGCTGACTTAGTTTTCTGTGATGTCAGCACTGGGGGAGGAGGTGTGGTGCCTAAGGAGACACTTGGTACTGGGTCCCTTATGGGTGAATTCGGTGCTGTGGAGGAGGCATGTCACCATCTGTACCTTGACTCCATCTCCTTAATTCAGGACTCGGCAGTGCCGGAGGTGCCTGGAGCATCGTAGGTGCTCATCCAAGACTGTTTCGGCATCAGGGGTAGCAACCTGGTAGGAGACCACCATTGTTTCTGCGGTGATCTGCTCAGAGACATCTGCGCCCTTTTCCTTAGTCTTTTAGAGGAAGGCATGTCTCCTGTCCCATGTCTCTCTCAGTTTGGAGAGATTTCTCCATCAAGATCATTCTGAGTCTGAGATCCTGGTCATGCTGGGCTCTCGCTTTCAGATTGCTACAGTGGGCACATTTTTGTGGGATGTGCGCCTCCCTAAGAACATGAACACACAAAGACTATCCGTCCGAAATGAGCATTGCTTCACAGAAGGGGCTGCATTGCTTAAAGCCTGGGGAGCCAGGCATCTTAATGGTTAACCCTCCCAAATGTGGGGAGGATAAACATAAAAAGTAAACTTAATAAAAGGGGGGGGTTAATAAAAACTAACGCTACATTAACTATAAATTTCTATATGACTGACTAATTATATTATTTTTTTCTAAAAGATTTGGAAGAGTAATGAACACTGCCCCAGGGCTCTGTCTTCAACCAAGGACAGTTGAGAAGGGAACTGGAGGGCTTGGGTTGTGTGTATGCTAGACGTGGCACCAGTAGCACCCCGCGACCCATGCTGACACTGCTACCATAAATCTCTGATCAGTGTCGCCAGGATGCCCTGATACCTGAAGTGGAAGACCTACAGGGACTCCAAGAGATGGAAAATTGACCACACCTCTTGGTAAATTCTTCCAATGGGTAATTACCCTCACTTTTGAAAAATTACACTTTAGTTCTCTTTTGAATTTTTCTAAATTCATCTTCTTGCAGCTGGATCATGCTATGTCTTTGCCAGCTCCATTAAAGAGCCTTTAGTCTCAAACATCTTCTCCTGAATAGGCTTCTTACCTGTTTACTGTACTCCATTTTTGTGAATGTACTTAAATTATTATCATCTTCTTCATACTCCTCACTATCAGATTCTGCTTCAGCAATAGGGATGCAGATAAACATGTTGGGGTTGGTGATAAAATCTTCAAGAATGCTAACAGAGCATTTCTCTCCATTCTTGTCAGTCACATTGTCACTGTGATTTTCTTTACAATTCTTCCCTTCTTTCCCAGTCTCCACACATGTGTTCTCAGCAGCCAATTTCATTTTCTTTTTGGTTGCTTTCTTTGGTTGCCGGAGCTTTCCACAACAGTAATCCCATGTTGCATGTTTCACCAGAAGAAGTCCCCTGTGGATCCGAGCAAATGCAATCTGAAGGTTGTTCATCTCTGCATCATCTTCAGGTGCTTGGAGGTTGTCAGCGCTGAAGGAGTTCAGCAGTAGTGCAATGAACAGGTTGAGAACCTGCAAATAATTGAAGTGAAAAGAAAATCATGGTAATATAATTTTGAAATTTAAATAGGAGGCTTGAAGATTAGTCAGTTTCTAAACAATTTGTTCTTAATGCATCAACCTTAAGACAAAACAAAATTATTATTGTTCATAAAATAATTTTTCATGGAACTTATTTAGCTCTCACAAGGGTTTGTTGTCATGATCCTCCAAAAAATAAAAAACAAAAAACATATTTTTGTGGCATAAAACTGACCTTTTCTATAATACAGGCCTGTGTATGAAAAACACAATTTTACTGCAACGTGTTTTAAAATGTTAATAATAGTAATGGTAAAATAATAATAAATTGTGGTCATGACTATATAATTAAGGTTGAGTGGAGTTCTGCTCTTCAAACAAGAATTTAAAGTTTTTGTATTTGTATGAAGAATACTCTGCATCTTCCCCCAAAATTACAGCATTTACTCTTTGAGTACTGAATGAGTTGTCTGAGCATTTACAAGTAAATCCATTAACACGTGAGTTAAAATTACATAAAAATTTAGCACTCTCAGTCAGCCCTTTTTGTCTTAAATGTTTTCAATTCATGTATTATCTATCTATGCAAAACTTGGCAGAGATAAATCTTGAGTTTAAAAAGTCCAGACATGGAACGCCCAGGTTCAGCACACAAAGAGCCTTACCTTGGCCCTGGAGTGATATGTGGAGGGGGAAAAAAAGATTAAACAAATCTAACACATCTTTTAAATTCACCTTAATCTAATCTGGAACAACAAGCATTAAAATGCATCAATGCTTTTTATGGTTATTGCCTGGCATCACTATAGGAAAGAGTTAGAATGTTTGGGTGCATTAACTATGCATTTCCATATCTTAATATGTTTAGATTTCCTTTAAGTTTATCCTGAATTCTGAACATTCTATTTATAAAGTTTGTTTTGGGGATGATTGCAACATTCTTACAGTATTTATTACCTTTAAATCACTGTTATGCACCCTCCTTCTTAACATTTTTTGTCTGGGAATAAATTCTAGTAGTATCAGGTGTGATGGATGAGTCGAGAAATCATGTCAATTGAAGGGGAGAAGATTTTATGGCAGCTGGAAAGATGTTGGTGAGAAGAGGGTCCGGAAGACAGTGAGTCTGAGGGAACTGGGAAGAGTATAGTATTTGGAGGCAATTCACCAAGTGCATATTGGGACCCACCAGGTTCTGCAGCTTATGAGGCCTAGCAACTGAAGAACCTTTAATGTTTGCCTCAGAGTCACAGTCTCCTGGGAGCACTTCCAAGTGGTGTAAAAGAAAAAAAAGTTGGTGTATCACAACATTCCATCAATTAATTCCTTGAGGGAGAGACAATTACAAAAGTTACAGATATACATAATTATGGGGGCATTGTTCCTTTAGCTGGCCAGAATTGGCAACAGGAAGGTAGAGATTATTTGTACAGTAGAACTATCACCCCCCGGTATTAGACTAAGAGCACAGATTCAGCATAGTAAAGAATAGTGAGGGCCTGATTTTAGTTTCATGATGGTTTTCTTAGGTGAAATGCCATCAGACCTGAGTGGAGCTGCTTTAGATTTGCATTGGGTCCAAAACCCACACTAAATAACTCTACCTCCCCCCTTCTTTGGTGTTTAAACCCTTCAGGTGCTGACAGCTGGTTATCAAGTCCTCTGCTAGACGTTCTTTAGCTGAACAGAGCCTTCTGATTATTTATGATGATTTGCTTTCGGAGAGAGAGTCACCCCCAGGTGGGTACCATACATCCTCTCACCCTGCTTCCCCAAAAGATTTTTGACAGCTTTAAGTTCCATCCAGGACCCCGTAGGAGCTCTGTAACATGTCCTTCACCCACCCTGATTCTCCCCTGCCCACATTTAGAGCAGTAGGGTCAGCCATGAGCCTCGCATCTCCAAGCAGACTTCCACCAGAGAGAGACTGGCAGCTCCCACAATCCAGATTCCACTGGTGGAACCCAAATTACCCTGTCCACTTCCCCCTTCCCTTTTCTCATTCCC
This sequence comes from Chelonoidis abingdonii, assembly GCF_003597395.2. NCBI lineage: Eukaryota > Metazoa > Chordata > Testudines > Testudinidae > Chelonoidis > Chelonoidis abingdonii. Next base: position 15,416,660 of record NC_133770.1, on the reverse strand, counting down.
AGTCTCCTGTGTGTTTCTGGCTTTACTGCACTAAGCTTCTTTTTAAAAGAGATCACTGCCAGCTCCAATCTACTATTTTAAAACATAAAATGAGAATCTTTGGTCGTGATCTTCCTTGCACTTCTTCCAATGGAGTAACTCCTGACACTGGTGTAAGCAAAAGAAGAATCAGGTCTCGTATCCCCTTATGAGTCTTTTTTATATATTTAATTTTGCACTATGCTTGCGAATGTGGGAGTATACAGGGGAGGATGCCATATAAACATGCTAGGCTGATGTTTTTCATTATCTCTGAATATTCAGGGTTTGTAATGCTTGTTTTGGGGATAAATTAAAACATCCTTATAATGTTTGGGGCTCTTAAGTTACTGACATGTACTTTCAAACTTACTTCCAGATTAAGGTTTTTATTATTCCTACACAAAATACAATGTTCACATCTTAATATTTGTTTAAAAAAATACACAAGAGATTCCACTGATTTGCAGAAAGCCGACAAAAGTAATTCAAAACGAAAATTTCATTTGAGAATTAGTTTTCTCGCAGGAACTCTACTTTTACAGTAGGGCAATAACACTGATTTTATGTATTTACTTCTGATTTAGCCTACTACAGGAAAGAGGAGATGCAGATCCGATGTCTTGTATCTAAAGAGAACTGAACTATGAGCCTGCATTGAGCTGTGTTCTGGTAGAATCCTGATTTCAGTGGGTTCAAGCTGGGCCCAGGGATTGCCTGCAAAGAACTCAGTAGAGAAACAAGTTCTTAAACAAAAACCAGGTTGCGATATGCAAACACAGGGCTGCCGTCTCAAAAGGAGTTAGGTTCCTACTTGCTATTTAGGCATCTAACTCCCACTGAAATCAATGGTAACTATTAATGGAAGTTAGGAGTCTAACTTCTATTTTTATCTATCAATAACTTCCACTGATTTCAATAGAAGTTAGGAGCCTAAGTAGACATTTGGAGCCTAACTCCTTCTGAGCATTCAGCCCTTAGTGATTATTTCCACCGAAGTCTTGAGATGAAAAAGAAAATTTTTCCTCATTGGAATGAATATTGTTCTGTGAAAAGGTTCAGTGATGCAACATTGGAAAAAGTGTCTTACTGTAAATATGAACACAAGTTCCACAGGGTGACAGACAAACAGGGGATTTACTAGAGCACAACTGATATGGGATGGCCCCTTTACCACCATCTCTTGGAGACCTACCATTTATAGAAAGACAAGTCAGTAGATTATGCAGTGTTTTGTAGCATGTTGGTCCCAGGATATTAGAGAGATAAGGTGGGTGAGGTAACATCTTTTACTGGACCAACTTCTGTTGGTGAGAGAGACAAGCTTTCAAATTTACATGTTAGATGGGGTGGTATCTGAGTTACTACAGAGAATTCTTTCCTGGGTGTCTGGCTGGTGAGTCTTACCCACATGCTCAGGGTTTAACTGACTGCCATATTTGGGGTCAGGAAGGAATTTTCCTCCAGGGAAGATTGGCAGAGGCCCTGGAGGTTTTTTGCCTTCCTCTGCAGCACGGGCACGGGTCACTTGCTGGAGGATTCTCCACAGCTTGAGGTCTTCAAACCACAATTTGAGGACTTCAGTAACTCAGACATAGGTTAGGAGTTTGTTACAGGAGTGGGTGGGTGAGATTGTGTGGCCTGCGTTGTGCAGGAGGTCAGACTGGATGATCATGATGGTCCCTTCTGACCTTGAAGTCTATGAGTCTATGAGGTCTGCTAAATCCAGACCTGAAAAACAGTTCTGTGTAAGCTCCAAAGCTTGTCTCTCTCCCTGACAGAAGTTGGTCCAATAAAAAAATATTACTTCACCTATCTTATCTCTGTAAGTCAATATATTGTATACTGTACAGGCAATAAAAATAGAAACATATCTGGAAACTCACCACTAGGTTTCCTATCACCATGGCCAGCAAGAAGACAATAAGGCATAATGGTTCCTCAGCCACCACCATACAATCCCACATGGTTTCAAGCCATTCTCCACACAGAATTCGGAATATAATAAGGAATGAGTGGAAAAAATCCATCATATGCCAACGTGGCTTGCAATCGTCACTTATTTTAGAGCAATGTTCTTTGTAGCTTTTACCAAAAAGTTGCGTTCCTACTACAGCAAATATAAAGACTATGATTGCCAGAACCAGGGTAAGGTTACCCATAGCACTCACTGAGTTACCAATGATTTTAATAAGTATATTCAAAGTTGTCCAGGACTTTGCCAGTTTGAAGATCCTTAGCTGTGTATAAACATAAAACATAGCATTAGACAACAGAAGATTAGATAGTCTTCATTTTGCACTGTTTAAAAATGTTTAAAAACATTATGCAGACATTTCGAACTACTCAAACACTATGAAATATAGGGTATTTTAAGTCAGTATATGATCAATGTAATATAGGCTACTGATTTGTATATATGTTATATCTCTGTCACCTTCTCTCCATCTGTGTGTCTTTTAGCACAATGATGCCACAAGCCTGGCTGTGGACTTTGCACAATTCAATAACATAAATGTTTACCATACCACTAGTAGCAATTTATTACCACTTTCCACTGTGAGTTTCTCAGACAAGCAAGTTGTTGCATTTCCTTCTTCCTGTATTTGCATATCTTCTAGAATCAGAACTTAAATTCCTGTTTATCATAATCTGTACTTTACTTCCATTTTCAATAACCAAATATTTATATGCAAATATCCTGAATTTTAGAGGTGCTGAGCACCCACAATTCCCATTGACTTAAATAGGAGTCATAGCTGTTCAGCACCTCTGTAAATCAGGTCAAGAATCTATCTTAAGTTTGTATAGCATCCATCACCACAGTATCACAGACACTAAACAAGCAAACCACATAAAGTATATGCTTAATTTTAAGTATGTGACTTCAATGGCTCTTCTTACATGCTTAAAATTAACCATGTGCTTAAAGGACTTTGCTCGATCAGGGTCTATGTGCTGATGCAGAAAGGTAATTACTTATCTGTAATTCTTGTTCTTTGTATTTATAGAAGTTATAACACCTCATGATTCTTGGGATCTCTGCCTCTGGCAAATGTCAGGTTCCACAGCCTATAATCTTTTAAATAGTCAGTTCCTTGCCATTTTGAAAATAAAATGGTAAAACCAATAACATCTTATAATTCTGAGCTGGTGAATGATGATCTGTTATAACCACAGTACAATGCATTCAGAAAATAATAATACTAGGTAAGTAATTTTCTTCAAAGATAAATGTTATGATAAATATCCAATCTTGAAGGATAAAGTTCTTATGAGATCTTTCTCAAAAATCCTAATTAATCAAAAAGAAAAAAATTACCACAAAGAGGAACCAGTAACAACTATGATTGACAAGGTGGTAACAGTAGACTGGTAGAGCAAAGGGGGAAATAAATAAATGGGAAAGTGTGTGCCTATACAGTTTACATATAGATACAATACATCTCTGTGCATTGGGAGAAAATGAGATACCTTCAGACAAATCACAAATATCAGCTAAAATCCCAGTTCAGGAAAGCACTTCAGCTGACACTTAAATCCATCCCTATTTGAGAAAGCACTTACGTACGTGTTTGTCAGTTAAATACATGCTTAAGTGCTTTCTGGAACAGGGAAGCCTTTCCTAAATTGGTGTTTAGGAGACATTCCAAAAACATTTAAATGAGGATGCATGTTATATCCTCCTTTGTGCATCCAATCCATCACATAGGCCCCAAACCTGTGAATAGTTACACACAAGAGTAACTCCAAGTCTCTTGATGTGCGTAAAGTTACATGCTTGAGTGTTTGTAGGAGTGGGGCCTGAGGCCCAGATTCAGAAAAACATCCTTATTCTTTCACGTGGGCACTATAAAATAATAATCTTAGCCGGAGACTGATTTATTTGAAAGACTTACACATTTCTCTCTCTTAGGGTCAGATACCTATCTTTTCAAAAGTTATGTAGAGTTTGTCACATGATTTGCTTTTCTTTTCAGCCATTCCTTTAATTTTGACAACATTTTCTCCTCAGAAGCTGCCTGCTGTGATGGTCTCTGACAGGCAGAAGAACAACTTGCAAAAGTACATCATGGGAGGAGGAACTAGTTGACAATACTAAATTTTGTTGCTGGAGATGGTATAGCAATTGCTGTTGCAATAGTTAATACGAAGAACAGAAACTTTCCATTCCAAACTGAAATGAGGTAAGGATGGAGAAATATGCATTTTGAAGAATTCTTGAACCTGAAATGCTATTTCAGGGGTTTGTAGGATTTACAAAAAAAAAAAAAAATTGAGTTTGCAAGCCATTTTCACTTTAAATTTAAAAAAAACACACTTTCCCCAAGATTGTTTTATTTGTTTGTTCAGAAAGTGTTTCTAACTAAAAAGAAGATTGTGATATAGTGTACGAATAGATAAACCAACCACCTCCCTAAAATCCAGGATAGTACAAGTGTATGGTGATTATAGAGTATAAATATGTCTTTATTACATTTTTTCTCCTCCATTTCTTCTTTCTCAGTTTCTCTGAATTTGTGTTTCATTCTTTTCATTCTCTGCTCCAACATTAACTGGATTTTAACATTAGATTTTTCTTTTACTCCTTTCATTCCATGTTTTTAAATCATCTCACAGTGAAATACAAATGCTATATTTGTTTGTCAAACTTTTAAATGGGTTAGACAAAATGAGTTTCCAGTTCCTAATATGAGGGTGTAGAAATTGCACTTAATGGGGGAACTGAAATCCTCTCCATTGTATTTATGCAAAAAGTTTTATGAGACTGAATATATATGAGCCATTACCAGTTTGAGGGAACGCAAAACTAACAGGTTTCCATGTTCTTTTCTTCCTTTAGCTTTGGTGTGTAAACTCAAGTCAATTAAGCTTACGGTGACAATTATGCTGTCAAAAATATTCCAGCGTTGCTGAAAATAGTAATAGGGATCTAGAGCAATGATTTTCAAGATCACTTCTGCAGTAAAAATTCCAGTAAAGACCTGTGACAAAAGAAACAATAAGTCATATCTGCCTAAAAGGTACTGTGAGTCTCTCTCTCTAGACCACCTTCCCACGAATATAGTAGCATAGATATACGTAGATCAGTAAAGTGAACAGCAAACCCTACTTTTATCATGTATCATGTATATCATAACGGATCATCAACAAAAACCCTAGCCTTGTCTGCTCTTATTCTAAAGGATGTTTAGAACAACTGCGAAACAAGAGTAACATTTGAGAATCCCATATTCTGAAAATTAAACAGACAAAGAATGAATAAATGAATCTTTCTTACTACCATTCTTTGTATTCTGGATAGAATCCCATATTCTGAAAATTAAACAGACAAAGAATGAATAAATGAATCTTTCTTACTACCATTCTTTGTATTCTGGATAGAAATATATATAAATTCATTCTTGATAGTGAATGTCAGAATTCACATACCTTGTTGCCTACGTTAAGCATGAATTTTAAATTTCTTGTCATTTTATAGTGCTCTAGTGCCATGAAGATAGTATTCATCACAATGCAAAGAGTGATAGCGAGGTCAGTAAATGGATCCATTACTAAAATTGTCACCTTTTTCTTGATTCTCAACCACAGTGGACAACAGTCCCAAATAAGATATTTTAGGGCAAAGTCCTTCAAGCAGGGAGGGCATTTCTGTTGTGATTCTTGACGTTACAAATGACAAAGAAAACAAAGCAATAACCAGGTAGTTAGTGCTGTCCTATGTGACAAGAGAAGAACCGCAACTAATGAAAGCATAGAAAAATTAAACCCAAACCCCATCACATCTTCTTGAGATTTTTTACAATCATATCATGCATTTTCTATATAAGGCACTCTCTCAGTCTTCCATTCATTTTTTTAAACAAATCCCAGATCAATGAATTCATATTTAAACCCGTTCTCTTCAGACAAGGCCTGATTCAAAATCCACTGAATTTCAACGGGCTTTTAATTAGAACCTTATTCATCTTAGACATACATTTCTATTGTCTACAACACTGGAAAAATAGGACTGGGGTGACACCATGCTTCCTGATTCACCAAGAAATATAAAAATTAAATTAAAACTACTTTTGTGCTTTCTCCCTCATAGACTCATAGACTTTAAGATCAGAAAGGACCATTATGATCATCTAGTCTGACCTCCTGCACCATTCAGGCCACAGAATCTCATCCACCCACTCCTGTAACAAACCCCTAACCTATATCTGAGTTACTGAAGTCCTCAAATTGTTGTTTGAAGACCTCAAGCTGCAGAGAATCCTCCAGCAAGTGACTTGTGCCCCATGCTGCAGAGGAAGGCGAAAAACCTCCAGGGCCTCTGCCAATCTTCCCTGGAGAAAAATTCCTTCCAACCCCAAATATGGCGATCAGTTAAACCCTGAGCATGTGGGCAAGACTCACTAGCCAGCACCCAGGAAGAATTCTCTTGTAGTAACTCAGATCCCACCCATCTAACATCCCATCACAGACCACTAGGCATACTTACCTGCTGATAATCAAGATCAATTGCCAAATTAATGCCAAAATTACGCTTCCATCATACCATTCCCTCCATAAACTTATCAAGCTTAGTCTTGAAGCCAGATATGTCTTTTGCCCCCATTACTCCCCTTGGAAGGCTGTTCCAGAACTTCACTCCTCTAATGGTTAGAAACCTTAGTCTAATTTGAAGTCTAAACTTCCTAGTGTCCAGCTTATATCTGTTTGTTCTTGTGTCCCTCACTTGTGTAGAATACAATATCACTAATAACCATGCTGAATGCGACAAACAACGCAGTGATTGATTAGTGCCAAAGTGAAACAGTATTACAATTATATTTTGGTTAGGTCTAAGTCACATGCACACGTAAACGCTCCTGTATTTTGCAAAAGTTTCAGGTCACTTAAAGTCTATATACCAGAGGCAAAACTCAATAAAACACATAGGCAACATTTATTAAGCTCCAAACTGCCAGTAGATTTGGACAGGGTTATTGAAACTGGAAGTAAGATTAACAGCTATCTCAGAGGATCTCATTGAGTGATGGAAAAAGATGGGTATGATTTTTTCATCTGGTGTATGGAATGCATTTGAGTAAAAGGATATAAGTTGCACTTTTTTTTCAAAAGGCTGGATGTTAAATTACACCAAACAACTGCTAGCCTATTTTTCCATCATAAGCAGATGGAAGAACACTGTTGTATATATGGCTTACTCACTTAATGAGTATACTGAAGAAAGATGAACACTGTCTTTCTAAAAAGAGAAGTGGCCACAGTCAAATCTCATACACTTCAGGAGATACAGTATGTCCTCCCCTCCAAAAGCAGAATAAAAACTCTTTTCCAATTTGCACATGGGTTGGCAGCAAATACTGATGTGGGAACATTGCTTTTTGATGGAATTTGTAGGATGGCCTGGCACTAAATGCAATATATATTGTAATGCAGATATTATACTGACATTGTGATATGTGCTGCTTGATGTTCAGGCATATGGGGTCACGTTCAGATAATAGATTTGTCCCTGAATAGATTAGGTATGTGTTATAGGTATGGATATGATTTCTGTTAATTGATTGTCTTACTGAATTTTCTGACTGAACTTACGATAATCACACAATGCACTAACAAGATGTGCATCACTGAAAACATCGTTCCAGAGCTAACATAAATCCACAAGTACAGAGTAATTAATAGCATACAGGCAGCACTATTGGACTTGCTACACAGAAGTTTTCTGAATGCATGTATGTGTGTTGGGGGAAGGTAATCTATGTGAAATCTATATGTATACATTCTTTGATAGGGTAACAAGCCTTGTGGATGGGGGAAAGCAGTAGATGTGGTATATTTTGACTTTAGGAAGACTTTTGATACTGTCTCGCATGATCTTCTCATAAATAAACTAGGGAAATAAAACCTAGAGGGAGCTACCATAAGGTGGATGCTTAACTGGTTGGAAAACCATTCCAATAGAATAGTTATCAGTGGTACACAGTCAAGCTGTAAGGGCATATTGAATGCAGGGATCAGTTCTGGGTCCAGTTCTGTTCAATATCTTCATCAATTATTTAGATAATGGCATAGAGAGTACACTTATCAAGTTTGTGGATAATACCAAGCTGGGAGGAGTTGCAAGTGCTTTAGAGGACAGGATTAAAAGTCCAAATGATCTGGACAAACTGGAGAAATGGTCTGAAGTAAATAAGATGAAATTCAATAAGGACAAACGCAAAGTATTCCACTTAGGAAGGAACAATCAGTTGCGCATATACAAAATGGGAAATGACTGCCTAGGAAGGAGTGCTGCAAAAAGGCATCTGGGGGTCAGATCTGGATCACTAGCTAAATATGAATCAACAGTGTAACACTTGTGATGGGGCAAGGCCAGATGGCTACAGTAAAGTACAGAGAAACAGGTATGTTAGCCCCAGGCTAAACAAATCCCTAGCACCCTGGTAACCAAATGGCAGTTGCTCCAGGTTAATCAAGGCACCTGGGCCAATTAAGATCTTTCTAAAGGCAGTGGAAATATAACTACTTTAATTAGAACACCTGCAGCCAATCAAGGCAAGCTAATCAGGGCACCTGGGTTTAAAAAGGAGCTCACTCCAGTCAGGCAGGGAGGAGCCAGAGGAGAAGGAGTGTGTGTGAGGAGCTGGGAGCAAGAAGGCAAGGAGCTGAGAGTGAGAGAGAGTACTGCTGGAGGATTGAGGAGGACAAGCATTATCAGACACTAGGAGGAAGGTCCTGTGGTGAGGATAAAGAAGGTGATTGAAGGAGGCCATGGGGAAGTAGCCCAGGGAGTTGTAGCTGTCATGCAGCTGTTACAGGAGGCACTATAGACAGCTGCAATCCACAGGGCCCTGGGCTGGAACCCGGAGTAGAGGGCGGGTCCGGGTTCCCCCCTAAACCTCTCAACTTCTGATCAGACACAGGAGGAGCTGACCCAGACTATGGGTTCCACAAGAGGGGAAGATCACTGAGGTGTGCAAATCTGCCAATAAGCGCAGGACCCACCAAGGTAGAGGAGGAACTTTGTTACACACTGTTGCAAAAAAGTAAAAATAATTCTGGGATGTATTAGCAGGTGTGTTGTGAGGCTGGACATTAGGAAACATTTCCTAACTATCAGGGTGGTTAAGCACTGGAATAAATTGCCTGGGGGGGTTGTGGAATCTCCATCATTGGAAATTTTAAAGAGCAGGTTAGACAAACACCTGTCAGGGATGGTCTAGATAATACTTAGTCCTGCCAGGAGTTCGGGGGACTGGACTATATGATGTCTCGAGGCCTCTTCCAGTTCTATAATGCTCTGATTTTCTTTTAATGCTTCCCAGAAGGATACAGTAAATAATATTTTTAAAATAATTCCACCCCAAATGGATGATGGAGCCAAAAATGTTCATACATAGGAGTCCTGGAACTGGGAAGAGAGGGGAGATAAGGCTTCCAACACCATATGGTCAATTCAATTGACAAAAAGTGGTCAGGACAAAAGGAGGGGTGGTGCACAGTTCTAACTGGTTCAATATCATGGCACGGGACATGGAAACCTGTCAAAAATCTATGATAAGGGAAGGTATAGAATTATTTATTACATATGTTCAAAACACAGCTCCCAATGAATGCAGTGGCAGCTAAGTGTGCTCGCTACTTCTGCAAATCAGAACTCAGGGTCTCAATCAGCCAGCCAGAAAGTAAGGAAAACACAATTAGTGATCACCTGTGAAAAGACTAGTTTAGGTGACATGACTGATATCACACAGGAACTCTGTGGCAGAAGTAGGGACAGAATATAATTTTTCAGAGTAGCATTCATGTGACCAGCAATAGTAGGTTGTTATCCTCTGCAGGCCAGAGATGGAGGAGACATTTTGCCAGTGGGTTTCAGAGACATTTGCTGACAGCAGAGGAACCTAGAGCTGCATTCCAGACTCTGGAGGAGAATGTGCTCTAGAGGGAGAGGATAAAGCCTTTCACTGATGCTCAAGATGGCTGCCAGGAATATTTTGGCTCTTAGACTTCTACTGGAATTTGAAGCAAGTCCATGAAGCAAGTCCATTAGTTTTTTCATGAAGTTCTGGAAGGTTTTAAAATCATCAGTGTAGGAGGGAAATGGAGGTGAGATCTCCTTGGCCTGAGACTCTTGCTCTTCTTGTATATTGTCCAGTACCAGAAAAGTGTGCAGTACCACAGTACAGTATGTAGGTGCTGGTGGCTGGTATGGTATCAATGCTTTCTCTTAGGCATCCAATGGAGCTGATCAACATAGTGGCCCCAGAGATCCCAGTAAACCCAATATGGAGAGGGATAAAGCAAGGGATTCCAGTGATAATCATAATCTCTGAGCCTATGATATTTGGTAAGTTCCCTAGAATCCTCCTCATGAAAGGGACTCGTAGGGGTGGGGTAGGGTAGTACAGTACTGGGATGGATCCTTGTATCAAGATCACTGAGTACGAGGAATATTCCCCTGAACTAAATGGAGGTGGGAGGGTCCTTCAATATTCTAACCAGTATTGAAGGCTGGAGACTTAAACAAGTCTCAACTTGCTACTTTTGCAGTGGTACCAGAGAGATAACACTGGAAGATTTCCCCAGTACTGTTGACTCAGGTTCACCAGAGATAATGAGATCCTCTGACGAAAGGAACCTGGAAGGAGGTAGAGGACTCTGATAGAAAGTTTGGGTCAGTACTGGCTGGTGAGATGGAATCTTCTGTGGTACCAAGGTGATCACAGAGACATCTCCCCTTTCAGGGGTACAGTGAGATACCAGTACTGGGGCATGGATGGTACCCCTGAGTGTCTCATGGTGCCACAATGTATCAGATAGTGCTGATCCACTGGTTGCTTTGGTGGTAGGTATGTCCAAACAGGGCTGCTTCTATGGCATCAATGCCTCTACTGTACCCTTAGAGAGATGAGAGGGCACTTGAGAATGGGTCTTATGGAGTGATCTGGCCCTCTTCTTCATTTCCTTGTTTGGAGAGACTTTTTTCCTTCTTATTGTCTGGGGCTGCAGATGAGGCAATAATTGGGACTGAGGCAGCCTGTGATGTAGAAGCTGATGTACGTACGGGAAGTGGACCTCTTTGGAGCTAGGACATAGTCCATGAATAAGAACTTAAGTCTAGTCTCCCTGTCTTTCTCAGATCTGCCTTTGGAACCCAGACAGACCTTGCACTTATAAAGGCTGCAAGAGTCCCCCAGACACTGAAGGCAGCTGGAGTGTCTGTCACTGTGGGGAAAGGACCTGTGGGAAATCTCACAGGTCTTAAACCCTGGGGTCCTGGGCATGACAAATTGTGCTCTTACACAAATGACTGAAGAAGGAGAGAAGGGAAAGGTGCCCCACTCCCTAACTATCACAACAGTGCTAAATAAAATAAAGGTATCCAATGAAATAAAGAATTCACAAAGACAAGGCAGGAAGCTGAATACAGCAAAACTCTCCATCTGAAGCTGCAGACGGCTGAGAAGAAATTGAGTGGTGGTGGGTTTGAGCTTCCCTATATACTCTCCTTCTGAGCAGGAGGTGCTGCCCTGTGCAGGCATGGGCCCATGGACACTACTTTGCCGTTTCCAACAGAGTATATGGGCATGCCCACATCCTACAGTAGAGCACCTGTAGGGACATATACTTGAAGAACTTTAATTAGGCTTCCTTGTGCATATGCACTATGACAATCTTTCCCAATATCACAGTATATGGCAGAGTAAGGAATAGAACTCAGTTCTCCTGAGTCCCAATCTAGTGCCTTAAACACAAGAGAACATCTTTTCTCCTTCTGCAATCACTACCTCATTCATTGCCCATCCTGTGCACTGAATGAATAAGAGGTTCCTGTAGAATAAAAAGTATGTGGTCACAAAATTAAAGACTATCACAGAATAATAGGTCTGGAAGGGACCTTGAGAAGTCATCTAGTCCAGCCCTGTCATAGCATTCCTTCTCAGATCTGAACCTTAGAGTTCAGAAAATGAGATACTAGCATAAATCCTCTAAGCTTAATTACCAGTTTAGATCTGATAGCACTGCCACCACCCAAAAATATAGTGTTTTGGGGCACTGTGACCTCCCCAACCTTCCCTGGGGACCCCAAGAACCCAAATCCCTTGGGTCCTTAAAACAAGGAGAAATAAACCATTCCCCCTTCTTTCCCCCTCCCAGACTTTCCCTCCCTGGGCTATCCTGAGAGACTACTGATCCAAACTCTTTAAATCACAATACAGAGAAGCATGTCCCTTCCCTTCCACAAAGAGGCAAACAGATTCAAGGAAAACAGAGAGAGATTCTACCTCTCCCCCCTCCCATCTCCCCCACCAGTCCTGGTGAGTTATCCCAATCCCCTGGGATAAAACAAGGGAAAAAAGAAAAAAATCAATCAGGTTCTCTAAAAAGAAATCTTTTAATAAAAGAAAGGAAAAAGTAAAGAATTATCTCTGTAACTTCAAGATGTAAATATTACAGGGTCCTATCTTATAGACACAGAAAGAAACTTTCCTCCCAGTACCAATACAAATCAAAATATTCCCAGCAACTACACATATAAAAGTTAACCAGCCAGATCCACAATTGCAAATAGAGTAAAACAATTAAAAAGCCTAAACCGCCTGTTTTTACTTACTATTTGAACAGAAACTTAGAGAGCCTGTAGTAATGTCTGGTCTCTCTCAGACCCCCCGAGAGAAGAACACGCAACGGACAAAGAACACACACAAAAGCTTCCCTCCACCCAAATTTAAAAGTATCTTGTCTCGTGATTGGTCTCTGCTTGTATCCCTTTACAGGTAGAAGAGACATTAACCCTTAACAGCCTGTTTATGACAAGCCCCCTATGCTGAGGCAGGACCAAGTATACCTAGACCACCCCTGACAGGTGTTTGTCCAGCCTGTTCTTAAAAACCTCCAATGATGGGGATTCCATAACCTCCCCTGGAAGCCCATATTTCAGACCTAATCTAATCTCCCTTGCTGCAGATAAACCAATTATTTATTATCCTAATTTCAGCAGAGATGGAGAACTGATCACTATCTTATTTATAAAAAATTTTCACATATTTATCAGCTCCACCCTCAGTCTTCTTTTCTCAAGACTAATGTGCCAACCAATTTCTGCTCAGAGATTATTTGAATAGGTTTTGGGGCATAGTAGACTTGGTTATGAGTTAGCTAGTTTAGATCCTCCAGGCAATGTTAGAGCCCATTTTACTAGGGCACAGGCAGCCTCTGCTGCTTCCTTGCAAAGCATCCCCATTTTGGATATCTGTATAGCAACTACATGGGTTTCAGCACATACTTTTACCAAGCATCATACCATAGTGGAAGGATTTCTAAACCTAGTATCATTTTTGTTGGTCTCCACTGGACCTACTCCAACTTGTCCACATCTTTCTTAAATTTAGAACTGGACACAATACTCTAGCTGAGGCAACTCCTGTGCTGAGTAGAGTGGAATAATTACCTCCTGGGTCTTACATACAACACTCCTGTTAATGCACCCCAGAATGATGGTAGCTTTTTTTGCAACTTCATCACATTGTTGACTCATATTCCATTTGTGATCCACTGTAACTCTCAGATCCTTTACGTGGTACTACCATCTAGCCATTTATTCCCCATTTTGCTTTTTGTGCATTTGATTTTTTTCTTCTTTAGTGCAGTACTTTTCACTTGTCTTTAATCAATTGCATCTTGTTGATTTCAAACCAGTTCTCCAATTTGTCAAGGTTGTTTCCAATTCTAATCCAATTCTAAATCTAACGACTCCTCCTACCTTGATGCCCTCCACAAATTTTATGAGTATACCTTGCACTCCATTATCCAAGTCATTAATGAAAATATGAAATAGTACCAGACTAAGGGACAGACCCACTAGATATATCCCTCTCCTCTAGTTTGCCAGCAACATATTGATCACTACTCTTTGGATGCACTACATGCTCCTTATGGCAATGTGTAAAGTACAACAGACTACACGCTCCCCAGCATAGATATAAAAAGTAGTGTAGACGGTGATACACTGCTTTGGTGAATAAAATAAGGCCTGAACCCAGGTATGTACTTTCTACATACCCAAACAGTGTGTCCTCTAGCTACACTACTATTTTTAGCAGTGTAGCGTCCTGCTGCCTTCCCACTACCAGAGTCTTTCCCCACTGCAGGGAAAGGCTCCAGCAGCAGGAAAAAGCTCTGGTGTGAGGAGACAGTGGAGAAAGACACTGGCAGTTCCCCAATGCCACAGACTTTCCCTGCTGTCTCTCCTGTCAGAGCCTTCCACGTCACAGAATGCTTTTCTCTGTGGAGTATAGCTATACATACCCTATACACTGCCACCAGTGATGTGCAGTGTAGACATTGCCTTTGAGTATGATCTTTCAACAAGTTTTGCACCTATCTTATAGTAATTTCATCTAGTACACATTTACCGAGTTTGTTATGAGAATGTCATGTAGGACTGTGTCAAACACCATACTAAAAATCAAGATATATCACATTTTCTGCTTCTCCCCTATCCGCTAGGCCAGTAGCCCCGCTAAAGAAGGAAATTAGGCTGGTTTGGGATGATTTGTTCTTAACAAATCCATGCTGGCTATTCCTTATAACCTTATTATCCACTAGGTGTTTATAAAATGTTTAACAATTTGTTTCAATATCTTTCCAGGTATCCAAGTTAGGCTGACTGGACTATAATCCCCTGGCTCCTCTTTGTTGTTCTTTTTAAAGATAGGTCCCCTCTAGAAAAACAGGTATAAGATCATAATATATACTCACAAGGGAGCCAAATTAAGGATGCACAGAACATTTATTCTGGTATTTTCTAACTGACGCATTTGCAAAGGCTCTATTCCCTCCCCCCCACACGTTTTTGTTGTTATTGTTGTTGGTTTTTTTAGATTTTGATCTTTCATATCAACATATGCTTAGGTTTGAATTAAAGAATGATGAGAAATGACTTACCCTCCAGGACACAGGTAATGGTATTGACTGCCCCAGTTGCCCTTTGACTTTGTAGTGGCTCATTAAAATAGTCCACTGACAGATGATGGAGCAAATGCTTCTTGCTCACTTCATCACATACAGGGGTCTGTTTAAAGAAGTAAACATGGTTAGCTAAAACAGGGCAAAGTGAGGTAAGAATTAGACAGGGATAGCCATGGACATTCATATGAATGATGACATGCAGTGAAATAAATGGGTCTCTTCTATAGAAAATAATAGACATTTAGAATGAGTTAAAAAACAAAGGCCTGACTCCCTTGTGGTAATGACAGTTCCCAGGGTATTTGCCTTCCAGCATTCTGAACAAACTTCAGATTGGTTAATGAGATTCTGCCCATCTAAAACTTCTCTTTGATTATAATAGTTTGCCTTTCCTATCCTGAACTAATCTGTAGTGTTTCTTTTTCATACTCAAAAAATGGATGCTGTTTTTTCTCAAATTTTTCATATTAAAAAAAAAATCACCTCTGGGCAGAGACCAGACCTAGAAAGTTTTTACTCCTCAAGAGATAAGTTTGAAACATGTCAGGCTCAATGAACCACAGACTAGCTGGTTCCTGCCAGATTGTCTAGTGGACTTCTGGGGACCCCAGGCTTCTGATGTTCATAGTTCTGTGCAACTCCACTATATGTACTGTCCCAGGGCCAGAGATGCGGGACTTCCACATTCCGCAGCTCTTGGGAAGCCTCACCATGTGGACTGCCCTGGGGGCAGGGACCCCAGGGCTTCTAGACTCCCATACCAACTAGCTCACAGGTTGCACAAATCCGACAACCTGTTGAGCCTGCTTCCCTGAGAGTCAGACAGTCTGGGGAGACAGCTGGCCTGGAAGTCTAGAAGCCTTAGGGTCCCTGGCCAGAGCAGTTCACATGGTGGCACTTCCCAGGAACCATGGGATCCCTGGCAGCTGCTCACTGAAATTTACGTGAATCATGTTAGTTTCAGTGAGCAGCTGATAGAGCCCTGGGGCACATCTCATTTTGGAAACACCAAGTGTTGGTATTTCCAAAACAAAAATGTTACAGAATTTCCAGTTAATGGGAAATTTAAAAAAATTTGGATTTGGTCCACATCAAACCAAAATTTGAAATATCTAATTTCACACAAACTAGAAATTTTGCCAGTTCTAATTTGGAGTAGCAGAGTCATAATTATGGCTCGTTTGACTTTGCACACTTGATTTTCACCAACATTAGGTGTCATCAACAGTGACCTACATTGGATTTCATTTTCCAAAGCACTGAAGATCTCATCATCACCAAAATCAGTTTTGGAGCCAATGACTCTGCCAGGTAACTGGAAATTGAATATGCTTTCATGGCTGAGCCTGCATTTCATTTGATTTGCACTGCGACCACAAGTAAGTGCAAGGAGAAAATAAAGGCCCCAAAAAACGAAAAAGGGAAAAATGGCATAGCATTGTGCAATATGTTTCTTGGGAATGATAAAGATTTTTAGTACTTCAGTCAACCATGGAAGGTCTGTAAGTCCAACATTAAATAAAGTCACTCATAAAATGATTTAATTTAGGGCAGGTCTACACTACTGCTTAAGTCAATCTAATTTACGTTGCTTGGGGTGTGAGCAATGCAAGTTACATCGACTTAAGCTCTTCCCACACCGGTACTATGTCAGTGGGAGATGCTCTCCTGCCCACATAGCTTCCGCCTCTCATGGAGGTGGAGTAATTATGCTGACAGGAGAGCACTCTCCCATCAGCATATAGCGTCTTCACCAGATACACTACAGTGGAGCAGCTGCATCAGTGCAAAAGTCTGTTATGGAATGTTAATTAAATTCCAGTTCCAATGGTTTTTTTTTTCATTTCCCAGTATTACACAGAATGTTAACATATTTTCATCTACATACATTTTAAATGTTCATGAAAATATTTCTGTTATAGCAAAATGCTTCAGTGCATGTTGATGCCTCACTTTCATTATATCTTCTCTGCTTTCATTCACACATAACTTTCTCAAAAGTTTTCCTTTTGGATTGAAATGTTATCTGCCTCTTTCTTGGGGGAAAGGAGATTTAGTTTTAAAGACCAAAGAAGCAGATGCTGGCTTATATCTATAAATACAGCATTCTATTTCTTAATGGGACTGTGTTTGTGCTTTTGAGCAATTTCTGTTCTAAAACTGACAAAGCTATAAGGATTTTCGATTTAGATAATTAATTACCAGGTTTTGTTGATGGCTACTGGACTGTGATTTGGGAACTTTTTGATCTTCCCCATAATCTTCTATCTCTAAGGACTTATTTTTCTTTCTCCTGTTGCTTCTATCTTTGACTTCTTTGGAGGGTAAAGGTAACATTTCAAAGGAGCAAAGTGACTTCGTATCATTTCCTTTAGCAGTCAATGCCTAAAAGTAAACAAACAAAAAACATAGTTGATACTCTAGTACAGAGTGAGGATATCACTAAGGGAAAAAGTACTGTTGGGCTCTATTAATTCTTGTTAACAATTATCATTTCATATAGATAGTTAAAATACTAACTTCATGTTTCTGGTGCAAGCTGATCACTGAAGGTATTAGGAAGTATTTCCCACTCCATATAGAGAATTGAGCAATTGGTTACATGCAGTGTTTGTGTGCAAACAGATACTCCCCCTGTCAGAGGCAAAATATAAAACTTTGGATCATTCATACCACTCAACTCCTATTTTCCTGTGTACATATTACAGATTGTACAGAATCAGTTTAAAATTTGAATATTAGCACATCTGTCCACTTCCCAAAATGAGGACTTAAACACTGAAAATCACAACCTCTCTGTTGGGTATCTTCAGGACCACAGTCACACAGTGGTCTGCTGTCATTGCTCCAATCTGTGTTTTCAGTGGTATTTCAAATATACAAGAATCCTGCTCTCGAGGAGCCTGATCCACTGAAGTCAAATGGAGTCTTTTCATTGTCTCCAATTGGCTTAGGATCAAACTCTAAAGCAGTCAAAGGATAGAATTATTGTATGTTTCAATACCCAGCCTACCCACAAGAATGGGCCAGCTGAGCAATGGAATAAAAAAAACAAACAAACGTTCATGCGTCCTTATGGAATTATAGGTTGGTGGAATTTTAGACCCGTCAGCCTTTACAATACTATTTTGCTTACAGTACCATGAACTAATGTTGCATTTTTATGTTCACTACTCACACATAATATTTATGAGTGAGGAATTGTTTCTATTTGCTCTAGAAAGCACTCTGATAACTTTGAATAAGATAGCAGCCGGCACCTGTTCTCATCAGTGATCGTGGTGTCATTGTTTAGACACACACAAAGATAAGGAGGGACTAATAATTCCGCTACGAATGTTATATATTGTAAATGGAGAGTGCCAAACATTAACAAGGGAATAGTTTATGGACCTCTTGCTCTTTTTTCAACAGTTTCATGGCTTCCTGAAACCTCCTTTCCTTTGCCTCAGTTTCAGCAATAGTAGCTTTGTTCTGCTCTTCGTATGCCATAGTCACTACAGCCAGGATCAAGTTGATCAGATAAAATGAGCCCACAAAGATGACCAGCATAAAAAAGAGCATGTAGATCTTCCCAGAAGCTCTGAGAGTCTGTAAGCACAAAGTACACACTACAGTAAGAAGTCTGAAATGACATTTCATGTCTAATTAGATTAATTAATATTGAAAAGCACACTGAAGATGTAAAGCACTATATGAAAGTAGTAAATATTATTTTAAGGTATTTTTAAAAAAATTGGTTACATTTCCATATTCCTGAATAAAATGCTTTAAAAAAACCCTTTAAACCCCCACAGCCTATTTGGGCTTCCTTTCCCACTTCCGATACCACCCTCAATGAGCCCTAATGACCTTCCTGATGGTGGCCAGTAGAGCTCAGTTCGGGTGAAGAGAAAGAGAGCTGCACATCTGAGGGGAAGGCTCTGTTGTGCTACTGGAGCAGTGCACGGTGACATCTCAGTCTCCTTCTGCTGCACTACACTCTCTGGGACTGCAGCGCATTAGGGTTAGTTTAAAGGGCTGTGGAAGCATTTTGTTGTTCTCTTGCAGGAAGTCTGGCAAACACAGCCGTACAAAGAGGCTACGCTTTTGCCAAACAGCCATCAAATAGGAAGAGTTTTAGTCAGATTCAGAGGTGCAAAGCTTTGTATTATGTTACCGCTCCCAGTCCCTTGTGGTCCCCCTTTTTGGGGATATATATGTACCATGTTTTGACTCTTTCCTCCAGGCTAGTAAAATCTTCTGCTTTGTACTTACTGACCCATCATACAACAAGCTATTTAGTGTTTTTCATGAAGTTTAATTTCCTTGTAAAAATTATTTATTGAAAGAAGTCGAAGCTTTGTATTGTGAGCTGGCAGCAGTACTCTCATCATATGGATGTGCACAGTATAGACACTTGTTCTGTGACTTGTGCCCGTCATTTCATTTTAGACTTCTTTTCCTCTCTTTTTACTTTAAATACTTTATATATTTATCCAGCCACATTACTGCTTTATTTAATATTTGAATTAAGTAAATCTGATACCTGTTGATAGAGACGCTCCCAGTAATCATGTGTCATCAGGCGGAACAAGGAAAGAAAGGCCCAGCCAAATGTATCAAAACTTGTGTAGCCATAATCAGGATTTTCCCCGACTTGGAGACATATATAGTTACGTGGACAGGAGCTACAGATGATTAATAAAAGTGATGAAAACTTAAAATGTCCGAATTTAAAGGTAAATTGTTTCAGTTCCTGTGAAAACTCAGATTATATACTCAGTTATACTACAACTTCTTCCGTGGGACCTGCAAATACTAACCCATGCTAAGCAAATATCCTCCATACCCTTACAATATTTTGTTGGGAAAGAGGGCCATAGAGTGGAAGGGCAGAGAGAGAAATACAAAAACACACGTACACAAAAATATGTTAAATATTGTTTTGTATATAGATAATATTATTTCCCATTTTAAGCTAACATTTCCTCTGCTTCTTTTAGTGGATCTTGTCTTAAACACAGCCTCAGTTCTGCAGAGTTACACATGTGCATAGTCTGATTGAAATCATTAGGAGAATTGGTGCTGGAGTAACTGTTTAGAGGACCTTTCCCTACTTTCTGCCTTTTACACTGTGAACTAAGGTTATCTTTAGACTCTGAACTAGTCAGAGGCTGACTGAATATGCAATAGGCAGAGTTGCATCAGCGTAACATATTATAAAAGCTGTTTCCGAGCCTACGTGCCTTGGGAGATGAGAGGATAACAATCATGATGAGGATGACTAACATTTCAGGTGTTTTTGCAAGAGATGGTGTGCATTTATGGATGCTCAGATCTCATTCTGTATTCTCTCTATTTACCTTCCTCAGCGGAGTGTTTGTGATTTTGCTAACTGTGCTAATGAAACTATTGCAAATTCAAGGTTTTTCTAAGTGTAAGTGTTGTAGCTGTGCACGTCGGGGTTCCCAATTTAACAGTAATTATAACAACATTGGGCCTGATCTTGAGACTAGAACCTACTAAACGACTAAGTGTTGTTAACTGGGGATTCTGGAGAAACAGAAGAGGAAGAAAGAAGATCAGAAGAGAACTGAAATCACTGTAAAAGGAAGACCTGTGGCAGCAGTGACAGCTAAGAAGTCGTGACAGAGCAAAAGGACTGTAGTCAGATTTGAGGGAAAGAAAACTATAGAGAAGTAAGCATGATGACCATAGTATAAGGAACCAGACATAGGAGTGTGTATGCCAGAGATCATAAAGCTGGATGTTGTGCATGTGTGTTTGTTACTATGTATACAATTTTAATGTTTTAGGTAAGAACTTGCTGTCAGCATTCTACATGTGATTGATCACTACATGTAGAAAGTAACCACTTAAAAGCTATTTCCAACTGTATTGTATTGCAGTATTGGGTACTTTGATATGCATATGTGTACTAATGGGATTTGTATTTTGTTTCTTGAAATAAGCTTTTAAGGTTTATTGTATCAGGGAATATTGGTATATTAAATTAAGATTATTTTGTTTTTTGAAGAATTACTGCCTGAGTGTCAATCCTTCAATCAGAAGGCTGTATCCGTGTCCTCCCAAGGGTCAACAGAGTTAGTCTACCCTAGGAAGTTCTCTAAGGGCCAGAGAGAAACCCTTAGTAAAACCCCAGCAATTCCTCTAGGGTGGACCACCCCCTGCCACCTACCAAACCGGCAAATTGACAAATGGGTTACTGATATAGGCAGGCCATGGTGAGGGTGCCTGGAGTCTGATTTTGGGGGTAATACAGCAAGGGAGATTTAGGTTAGATATTAGAAAAAAAAATGCAAACTATAAGGATAGTAAAGTACTGGAATAGGTTGCATCAAGGGAGGCTGTGGAATCCCCGTCATTAGTGGCTTTTACGACTAGGCTGGACAAACACCTGTCAGGGATAATCAGGGTTTACTTGGTACTGCCTCAGCATGGAGGGATGGAGGCCCATCCAGATTTATATTTCTACACCTGTATTAAATTAATCCTGTCCTCAAAGTTCCCACATCTCACTGACACATCAATTCTGCCTGTCCTCCAGCTCCAACATCAGATCAGCCCTACAGCCCACAACCAGACCCTAGATCAGTGTGCCCTCACAACCCCACATCTACTGTATCCCATCAATTCTGCCCCTACATCTGCCCACATCCTCTACAAGTTCTTCCCTTCTCCCTGGCATCCTCACTTCTCCTTCTCTTATGGTGAATGAAAGGGAAGATACTCTGCCTCCTTCCTGCGGGGTTGAAATTTGTGAGGGAGCTGGAGTTTCTTGCATTATCAAGAGACAAAAAGTCTCTATATCTTGTCTCTGACCCTTTAAATCCTGTCTGATGTCCTAGGTAGAGGAGAGAAAGTGCAGTTGAGCCTCCCCAACCTATTTGTCAGTCCTCTCCTTCTACATACTTGGGGTAGGAACAGATTTGGGTTAAATTTCATTTTTTTCTGAAATGATTCACCCATCCCTAGTAGAAAACACTAAGTTAACACTACTTCCATCTCCACCTCTCATTCTTTTGAAATTTAATTCACTAAATGGAAGTGTATTAAACACATTTCTGAGAAAAAAGTTAAAGTAATTGCAAGAACATCTGCCAGAAGGCCTAGGAAGAATTTAGATCTGAGTATAGAAACCATGGACTCGAACTCTATCCCCTGTCATTCATTAAACTGTCTTATTATTTGTTATATTTGTATTATCCTTGTTCCTATTACTGTTGTCTTTAGGAACTTGAAATTTGCTCTTCACATTAGTCACTAGTGGGCTGAGCTAAGTTAAAAGTACTGAAGCAAAGAAAAAAGTTCAGAACCAAGAAAAGTTAACTGCACTTACCCAGCATCTGAGCTGTTGCCACACAATAACGCATCCTTGGTGCCATTCTTCTTCAAAACATTTTCTACAAGAAAAATGAAAGCATAATACATTCAAAATACTTTTTAACATGTACCTCCTAGATTAATATAACATGATAAATATCCAGTGAGATAAATATTGGCAAGGGCACATAGACACAAAAGGTAAATTTGACATGTGTTTACTTACCTGTACAATAACTGGTAGGTAGGTAGGCGTGTGTGTCTGTGTATTTTTCCACTCTTGGTTCACATGCATTCCATGCACTGGAGATTGGAGTCTTTTGGCCATTAGGTCTGCATATGTGCCCTGAATGTCCTTGTGATCCTGTATGAGGGGCATCCAGGGCAGCGTACGCCCACCTGACAGTTCCATTGCAACCACAGAATCCACATGTAATAGGATTCTGTAGTAGTGGGGAAGGAGGACAGGTCATAGAATATCTATATGGACAACACATCTTGAAGAATTCCAGTTACTGTACAAGTAGAACTCTTTTCTTCGTTGAGTGTTTCTTCCTCCTATATATATTCTTTTTTGGCAATTCCCAAGCAGTGATATGATATGAATAGGCGGGTATTCAGAGTCTACCTAAACTGAGACTTCAGCACAACTCTTCCAAAAGAAGTGAACAACATGGATGCTTCCGCTACAGAAGGATGCTTCATAAAAGTATGTACTAAACCCCAAGTAGCTGCTGGACAGATCCAAAATGGGGATACTTTGCAAGGACGCAGAAGAGGCTGCCCGTGCCCAAGCAGCATAAACTACCTAAAACATAATAAAGTCAAATTCACCCCAAAACTCATTGAGATAATCTCTGGGCAGGAACTGGTTGGCCTTCATTGTGTCAGGAAAAGATATAAACTGTCTTGGGGAAGCTCTGAAGGACTTTGTCCTTTGCAAATAAAAGGCTAGGGACCTGCTAACATCCAGGGTATGTAATCTGGATTCTCCCTGGTTAGAATGTGGTTTTGGAAAGAATACAGATGGATGAATCATTTGATTTAAATGCAATTCTGAAAACTACCTGGGGAAGGAATTTGGGATCTGGCCTAAGACACACATCAGTGAGCAAATCCTGCCATGAGTCCCTGTAGCTTCCCAATTCTGCAAGCTGATGTAATCGCTACATGTTGCTTGGAATGGAGGGTTCACCAAACTTGCAAGCAATTCACTAAGGTTCTGGGGAGATAGGGGAGGTTTCTTTACTAGTAGAAAAACCTTAGATCTCTGAGGAATTTAGACAGAGGAGTGGGAAGAGACTTTACTGTCTTCTAGAGGAGGGTGATATGCAGTGGTGGTTGCCACATGTACTTTATCAAAACTAATCAAAAGTCCAGAGTTCCTCAGAGATAGTAAATAGCCCAAGATAGGTATCTTCGTGTTAACAGAGCATAACTGGTACTATATGTACCCTGTTGTAAATCTTTTCTGCTTAGGAGTGTAGGTTTCTCTGGTGGAATTTTTCCTACTATTTATCAGAATGTTCAGGACATCTGAAAAAAAAATCTTTCTGTATCTGACACCCATCCATTAACCATGCAATGAGATGGACAACGGATGTTCCCATTGTCTTGGGATATCACATCTGCTGTTTGAAGTAAAGGTCTTGGAGAAAGGATTAGTAATAGTAGGCAGGTGGGAGCTACCTAGATGACACTGGCAGTGCCTTGCTTGATCTTTCCGAGTACCCTGGGAATCAAAGGAACTTTGTCCAGTCATGATCTGAGGAGAAATGCCTGCTCAAATTATCTGCCAGAGTGTTAGCGGACCTGGAAGGTGAACTGCTGTCAGAGATATCTGGTGTCAAATGCATCAATCCATAATCAAACCACCTTTTGGCATAAGGCAGGAGGATCATGCTTTCTTCCCCCTAACCTCTTTCTTTAAAAAAAAAAAGATGAGTCATGTTGCCGGTTATAATTTGGGTAGGCAATCCTTAATCAGAGATAAGAATTCCAGGCCTCGTAAACCGCTGAGTTCCAATATGTTTATATGTAAGAGAGTCTTCTAAAGAGTCCACTTGCCATGTGATCCAGATCTATTCCCCATCCCAGAAGTGATGCATCTGTCACAAGATCTTTCCACCAATTCAGTGAGGAAAGATCAGCTTGAGGACTCAACTTGGCGCATACACTGATTTTAGCTAACCCTGCATGCAGCCTAGGTGTACTCTGGTATTCAGCACAGTGAATCTTCTGGAAACCAGGTGTCTGAGTAGACTTACACAAGTCCTTACTGTTATCTGTAGATTTGTCTGAAGTTGAGTAATAAGACTAGACATGGTTTGAAATTTGTCTTGGGGAAGACAGGCTCTGTCTGTCATAGAATCTAACACTGATTTCTTATATGAGCAGAAACTACTGTTGAGACCTTGCTGAACACTACATTCTTGGTTATAAAGAGAGATCAAAGGGTCTCTGCTGATACAGTAGTGTATTGTACTGTCCCATCTGGAAATTTAAGCATTTTCTGTGTGCCAGATGAATGGAAATATGGAAGAAGGCAACCTGAAGGTCACAAGCTGCAAACCAGTCTTGTGGATCTAGAGATGGAATTATGAAGACTAATGTGACAGTTTGCATTTAAAATGGTGTATGAAAATGTTGAGCCCTCTCAAATCCGAAATTGGATTCCATTCTCTCCTTCTTTAGTATAAGGTACTAACTGGAGCAGAAACTTTTCTTCTTGCATTCCTGTAGATCCTCTTCTATTACGCTGAGAGACAGAAGTATTTCTAGGTCCTGCTGTAATAGTCTCTTATGAAAGGGGTCCCTGAAAAGGCATCAGAAGGGGGTGAGGGGCAAGTGCAGAATGGGACTGTATGGACTAAAGTACTGAGACAATCTTCAGTCTCCTGCAGCCTGTTAGAGAGTCCCATAATTTTGGGGAAAAGAGTAGATGGTTCCCAAATGGAGTGGAAGAAGGGTCTACTAGATCTATTAAAATGGTTGTGGTGCGAATCTCGACCAATCTGTCAAAATGATGTTTGTAGGTTCAAGGTAGAATTGAGAGGTGGCTGGTGCAGAAACTCTTCTCTTTGGAAACACGTCCTCTTTTTATGGAGTTCTGTTTTTCTCTGGTAAAAGAAAATGCATATGATGTTCTCTGTTTAGAATAGCTATGAAGTCTCCTTTGTTTTCTTTTGGTTGCAGATGTATACACTATAAGAGAGCAAAGTGTGGCTAGGGGACCTTTCAACATGTGGAGAGTGTCATTGGTTTTAGGGTTGAAAAGGTCTGAACCACAAAGGGAAGATACTCCACAGTTAACTGAACCTCTGTTGGAATGCCTGAACTTTGGAGCCAAAACATCCACTTCTTAACTACTGATGTTGCCTAGTTCATGAAGCTGACTTAACAGTTTCCAGAGCTGCCTATAAGGACATTCTAGCAATCAGCTGTCCTTCCAAAACTAAGGATTTAAACTTCTCCCTATTTTATTTTGGAAGCTTATCAACATAATCCATACATTTGTTGTAGTTGAGAAAACCATAATACACCTCTACCCCAATATAACGAGGGAGCTGGGGTAGCAGCAGGGCTGTGGCTCGGGGGTGGGGTGAGGAGGAAAATGAACAAAGGCTGGATCTGGGAGCGGGTCTGGGGCCACAGGCAGGAACAGAGCCATGGCCAGGGGCCAAGGCTGGGGGTGGGGCTGAGTGCTGGGGCATGGCTAGGGTCAGGCAGGACTAGTTAGTGCTCCTTCTCCATCCCCCGTGTGGGGGCTAGCCCAGGCCCCATTGTGCCCCCCGAACATTCCTCCACACCCTCCTAGGCGGGAATGCCCCAAAGTTGGGGAACCTCTCATCTAACCTGTTCTTATAAATTTCCAAGGATGGGGATTCCACAACCTTCTCAAGAAACCTATTGCACTGCTTAACTATCCTTATAGTTAGAAAGCTTTTCATAATATCTAACCTGCATTTCTATTGTTGAAAACTAATCCGATTAATTCTTGTCCTACACTCAGTGGACATGAAGAACAACTGATCACCATCCTTACTGTAAAATCTTTTACATAACTGAAGACTGTTAGCACACAGACCCCCTCAGCCTTCTCTTCTCTAGACAAAACATAAGAACATAAGAATGGCCCTAATGCGTTAGACCAAAGGTCCATCTAGCTCAGTAGCCTGTCTTCCGACAGTGGCCAGTGCTAGGTGCCCCACAGGGAATGAACAGAACAGGTAATCATCAAGTGATCCATCCCGTTGCTCATTCCCAGCTTCTGGAAAACAGAGACTAGGGACACCATTCCTGCCCATCCTGGTTAACAGCCATTGATACTCAATTCTTTCGATCTTTCCTAATAGATCATGTTTTCGAAACTTATCATCATTTTTGTTGCTCTCTCTGGACCCTCTCCAATTTGTTTATATCTTACTTAAAGTGTGGTGTCTCTAATTCCTACTCCCCAGAAAGGAAATTGAACTGCCGTGGGATCTAGTGCATGGTTTCAGGCAGTTCCACCCCTATCCACAGCAACGTGTAGAGTGTCAGCAATCCAACTCAGCACTGTCTACCAAAGGCCAGCCAAGACCCCCAGAACTCCAGACTAAAGAGCCAGGAGATGACCTTGCCCCATCCAGAGTTGAAGACACTCTGAGAGGATCATTTTTCATTTCTTTATACTGGACAATATTCACAGCACTGCAGTACTTGTCTCTGGACTCAACCTTAGCATGCCACCTGGCTGGGAAGATGCCATGGAGGGAGCTGTGGTTTGTGAAGAGTAGTGAGTGCTGAGAGGTGGGAAATTTGTTGATGTGTTAGTACTTATAAGTTAACCCTAAGAGCTTTCCTTTCCCAGATGCCATTTTCCTGCTCTGAATAAAGACCTCCTTTGTTATATTATAATTTCTAGGTGTGTCATTTCTCTGCTCTGCTTTGTGTATATGTGCTTTATTCTGCCATTATGTAGTGGATTTTATACTCCTTGCCCATTAGCAGCATTAGTCATTTTTCGAAAAGACAGCACCCCTTGTGCCCTGGGCATAGTGATGAGTCACCTTGGGTGGAGGCACCAGACAACACAATAAAGAGCCCAGGACCAGCCCATGCAACGAGAAGGGAGAAGTCACTCTAAGTAGTAAGTGTCCCCAGAGAGGCTTGAGCCACACCTCAGGGGAAGGGCAACATTATGTATCACAAATGTGTATCCTACAATGAAATATAAATTATGTCCAACACCGCAAAGTTAATGTTTCTAAAGGAACATATTTAAAAATTAAAAGAAAAAAATGAGGGCTAGGTCAGTGGTTTCTGTTTCATGTTATTCCTCTTGTGTATTTTGAAATTCCTCTTTGTAGACAAAGCTTTTACATATCCATTGCATGGAAAAGATCCCTCTCCTATGTGAATTCACTAGTATTTTTAGAGATTGCCTTCTGAGAGAGGCTCTTCCTATATTCCTGCTTGTAAATGACTCAGTTCCTGTATGGATTTTTCCAGTGGGTTTTGAGAATTCCCTTACCATTAAAGTTTTCCCTCCATCAGCCCATATAAATAATTTCTCTCCTGACTGGATTCTTTGGTGAGTTTTGAGAGATCTCATCTCAGTAAATCTTTCACATTCAGTGCATGCAAAAGGCATCCCTCCTGGGTGGATTCTTTTGTGTATTTTAACCTCTCCTTTACAAGTAAAGTTTTTTCCACACACAGTGCTTATTGGTAGTTCCTCCTATGTCTAAAGTTCCTGATGTATTTAGAGATTTCACTCAGTGGTGAAACTTTCCCCAGATTCAGCATATGCAAATGTTTTTTCTCATGTTGTTTCTCTCATGTATTTTGAGATATTTTTTACTCATAAAGCTCTTTCTTCCCTTGATGCACCTACACATTTTATTTCCTCTGAAGATGCTTTGTTGTGTTTTCAGATATCTGTTCTACTCATCCATATTTTCAGCACTAATTGTAGTCAAGAAACACATATGGAATAAAGAGATATATAACTTATTTATAAGGAAAAACATACATTTTAGCTGAATATTTAGTTCAGCTAAAACTGTTCACAGTCCACACCAACACACACAAATCTGCAGACTTCTTCAATGTACAGCAAACTGTATGTCTATAACTGCTTAGTACACTGTACAAAACCGAACGTCTGTAAATTACGTCAAAGAATGAGCTAATATGCATTTCAGTTACTATGGTATCATACTGGGAAACACAGATGACTGTTATTGGAAATTTTGTAAACACTGTTTCCAATAATGGGTTGATGGGGGGAAAAAAGAAAGGAATTGTAGCATCAATAGCAGAAATCATTCCTGGACCTTTGCAAACCACTCTGGCATTTTAAAGACTAACACTGTCCTGTGGTAGCAGTTCATCTGTATTTTCAATATAATTTGAAGTGCAGAAGTCAAAATATATATAAAATCTACCATCGTAAAAGGAAACAAGAGGACAACGTACCTGTATCATTAATAAACTCATCAAAGGAGCCCCATTTTTTGTCATCCAAATAAATAGTTCCATTGGTGGAGTTAAAATTCCTGACACACTTATGTCTCAAATTGCCTTTAAAGAGCTGGAGGCCTATGAGGGCAAAGACACTCAAGCAGAAAACGGTCAGGATCATCACATCAGTAAGTTTCTTAACAGACTGGATCAGTGCACCTACGATGACCTTCAGTCCTACAGAGATAAAATTCTGCGGTATAAGGACTAAAAAACTGGAACACATGTATCGTTCTTTTTGAGAGTCAAAACAACATACAGCAGCCACAAGTTCACAGTTACTTGGCCAGTGTTTCATGTATCTTTTTAATACAAACATAGTCAAGATGAAACAAAAGTAATCAAAGTCAGAAAAGAAGTTTTTCCTCTAGTCTAAGCAATTGTCCCTAACACTTTTGCAGGGAGTATGCTGTGTGTGGAGGGGCAAAGGCTCCTTCTGTCCTTTCTGCATAAATTGTACTCTCAGCCATGCAAGGATCAGGGAAAATCTGACTTTCATAATCTAGAAAAGGGAATAAATATCCTGCTAATTAAATTTGCAAAGATGCTACTTTGGGAGGACTTGTCAACACTAGATACATACAGCAAAATAATACAAGGGGATCAGAAAGAAACCCATCAATCATATCCAATTTGATTACAGTTGTTAACCTGCAAATGCCTAACTGATTAACAATGATAAACAAGAACAAACAAACAAGAACAGCTTTCTGCATAACAGATATTATAAAAATGAAGAAAATTGCTTAAAGACATGATCAAAATAAATAAAATGGCAGATTGTTTCCAGGGCTTAAATTATTCTGACTGGGCCAACAATCCTGAGACACCACCCTGATCCACAAATTCAGTTGTTTCTGTAACACAAAGTCACTCATAAAAAAAGACAAAAGACCTGAAAAACCAATGAAATGGTTGGAGGAGAGAATCACTTATAGTTGGCAGAAAATATTCAAAAATCTGGGCTTCTTACCTGGGAGTATTGAAATCGTTTTTAAAGCTCTCAGAACCCTGAATGTACGAAGGGCCAAAACATTGCCTAGATCAGTAAACTCCCCTGCATATCTGTAAAATAAAGACATGACACAATATGCTATTGAATTGAATGAACTGTGGAAATACTTTATAAAAACTTTTCTTAATTGCTAACCCTTCTGAGCATATAATATCTCGAGCATTAATAAACCAAATGTCAAGGTCTCATGCTGAGTATTATGTATCAAGGATTCATATCCTGATTATTTCAAATAGCACATAGTGATAAATTAGTGCTTGGTTATGAATGCTACCAACATTCTACAATATCATGAACTTCTAAATTTAGCCAAAAACAGCAACACAGGACTTATTAAAAATATTTATTAGAAGTATTTTGGCCAGAGGAAGGAGAAAATAATTAATTTTGATCAAATTCCCAAGTAATACTTCAAAGTTTGCCTCCTCTCTAGGCCACAATAAATCCATCAATTCCTCCTACATCACAGTTGTTCTCCTCACTACAGGAAAATGAATCAGTTGCACCCTGTAACAGTCTCCTCTATTCCCATAGTTGACTATTCCCTTTCTTAGAAGGAAGGTAATATGGATGGTGAGTGATCAGCTGTTGTGCCCTGCACAGGATGTGCCATGTTTGTTTTTCTTCCACAGAACAGAAGCGACTTTGTCTGTACAAAGTGCAAGCTGGTCTCCATATTGGAAAAGAAGTTTCAAGGTCTGGAGAAACAAATATCAATCTTGCGTTGCATAAGAGAAAATGAAGGTTTCTTGGACAGACATCACGATATGCTTCTATGGGCACAACGTTCTGAAGAATCGGAGCAGGCTGTGCAGAGCGGAGAGAGGAACAGTGAAGAAATTTGGCAGCACGTGACCTCCAGAAGAAGAAAGAGGAGCGTCCATGTACCAGCAATGCAGATACAGGTGAGCAACCGTTTTCATGTTCTCTCCACAAGTACTAACGCGGAGAGTGGACTAGATGACACATCTGACGGAAGGGAACAGAAGCAAACTCCACTGATTGGAAAGCATGAGAATCACTGACCGTGGGATTGGGGTTCCACGACCACCACTCCCAAGAAAAGGAGGTGGGTGGTGGTGGTCGGGGACTCTCTCCTCCGGGGGACTGAGTCATCTATCTGCCGTCCCGACCAGGAAAACTGAGAAATGTGCTGCTTGCCAGGAGCTAAGATTCACGATGTGATAGAGAGACTGCCGAGACTCGTCAAGCTCTCAGATTGCCACCCCTTCCTGCTTCTCCACGTGGGAACCAATACTGCCAAGAATGACCTTGAGCACATCACTGCAGACTACGTGGCTCTGGGAAGAAGGATAAAGGAGTCTAAGGCGCAAGTGGTGTTCTCGTCCACCCTCCCTGTGGAAGGAAAAGGCCCGGGTAGAATATGTCGAATTGTGGAAGTCAATGAATGGCTATGCAGGTGGTGTCGGAAAGAAGGCTTTGAATTCTTTGACCATGGGATGGTGTTCCAAGAAGAAGGAATGCTAGGCAGAGACGAGCTCCACTTAACGAGGAGAGGGAAGAGCAATCTTCGTAAGCAGGCTGGCTAACCTAGTGAGGAGGGCTTTAAACTAGGTTCACCAGGAGAAGGAGACCAAAGCCCTGAGGTAAGGGGGAAGTGGGATGCCGGGAGGAAGCATGAGCAGGAAAGCACAAGAGGGGAGGACTCCTACCTCATACTGAGAAAGCAGGATGATCAGCGAGTTATCTTCAGTGCCTATACACAAATGCAAGAAGCCTGGGAAACAAGCAGGGAGAACTGGAAGTCCTGGCACAGTCAAGGAATTATGATGTGACTGGAATAACAGAGACCTGGTGGGATAAATCACATGACTAGAGTACTGTCATGGATGGATATAAACTGTTCAGGAAGGACAGGCAGGGCAGAAAAGATGGGGGAGTTGCATTGTATGTAAGAGAGCAGTATGGCTGCTCAGAGCTCCAGTATGAAACTGCAGAAAAAACCTGAGAGGCTCTGGATTAAGTTTAGAAGTGTGAGCAACTAAGGTGCTGTCGCGGTGGAAGTCTGCTCTAGACCATCAGACCAGGGGAATGAGGTGGATGAGGCTTTCTTCCGGCAACCAGCAGAAGTTACTAGATCACAGGCCCTGGTTCTCATGGGGGACTTCAATCACCTCAATTTCTGCTGGGAGAGCAATACAGCAGTGCACAGACAATCCAGGACGTTTTTGGAGAGCGTAAGGGACAATCTCCTGGTGCACGTGCTGGAGGAACCAACTAGGGGCAGAGCTCTTCTAGACCTGCTGCTCACAAACAAGGAAGAATTAGTAGGGGAAGCAAAAGTGGATGGGAACTGGGAAGCAGTGACCATGAGACAGTCGAGTTCAGGGTCCTGACACAAGGAAGAAAGGAGAGCAGCAAAATACAGACCCTGGACTTCAGAAAAGCAGGCGACCAGCTTGACTTAACAGTGAAATCCTTGCTGATCTTAAACACAAAAAAGAAGCTTACAAGAAGTGGAAGACTGGACAAATGACTAGGGAGGAGTATAAAAATATTGCTCAGGCATGCAGGAGTGAAATCAGGAAGGACAAATCACACTTGGATTTGCAGCTAGCAAGAGATGTTAAGAGTAACAAGAAGGGTTTCTTCAGGTATCTTAGCAGCAAGAAGAAAGTCAAGGAAAGTGTGAGCCCCTTACTGAATGAGGGAGGTAATCCAGTGACAGAGGATGTGGAAATAGCTAATGTACTCAATGCTTTTTTTGCCTCTGTCTTCATGAACAAGGTCAGCTCCCAGACTACTGCATTGAGCAGCACAGCATGGGGAGGAGGTGACCAGCCCTCTGTGGAGAAAGAAGTAGTTCAGGACTATTTAGAAAAACTGGACGAGCATAAGTCTATTGGGACAATGCGCTGCATACCAGAGTGCTAAAAGAGTTAGCGGATGTGATTGCAAGCCATTGGCCATTATCTTTGAAAACTCATGGCAATACGGGGAACTAGAGGCCAGTCAGCCTCACCTCAGTCCCTGAAAAAATCATGGAGCAGGTCCTCAAGGAATCAGTTCTGATGCACTTAGAGAGAAGAAAGTGATCAGGAACAGTCAGCATGGATTCACCAAGGGCAAGTCATGCCTGACTAACCTAATTGCCTTCTGTGATCAGATAACTGGCTTCATGGATGAGGGGAAAGCAGTGGACATGTTATTCCTTGACTTTAGCAAAGCTTCTCATATGATCTCCCACACTATTCTGGCCAGCAGGTTAAAGAAGTATGGGCTGGATGAATGGACTATAAGGTGAATAGAAAGCTGGCTAGATCATCGGGCTCATTGGATAGTGATCAGTGGCTCCATGCCTAGTTGGCAGTTGGTATCAGGCGGAGTGCCCCAAGGGTCGGCCCTGGGTTTTGTGCTCCAAGGGGTGCCCCAAGGGTCAGTTTTGTTCAATATCTTCATAAATGGTCTGGAAGATGGCATGGACTGCACCCTCAGCAAGTTTGCAGATGACACTAAACTGGGAGGAGTGGTAGATATGTTGGAGTGTAGGGACAAGTTACAGAGGGACCTTGACAAATTAGAGGATTGGGCGAAAATAAATCTGATGAGGTTCGACAAGGACAAGTGCAAAGTCCTGCACTTAGGATGGAAGAATCCCATGCACTGCTACAGACTAGGGACCAGGTGGCTAGACAGCAATTCTGCAGAAAAGGACCTAGGGGTTACAGTGGACGAGAAGCTGGATATGAGTCAACAGTGTGCCCTTGTTGCCAAGAAGGCTAATAGCATTTTGGGCTGCATAAGTAGGGGCATTCCCAGCAGACTGAGGGACATGATCATTCCCCTCTGTTTGGCATTGGTGAGGCCTCATCTGGAGTACTGTGCCCAGTTTTGGGCCCACATTACAAGAAGGATGTGGAAAAATTGGAAAGAGTCCAGTGGAAGGCAGCAAAAATTATTACGGGGCTGGAACACATGATTTATGAGGATAGGCCGAGGGAACTGGGATTGTTTAGCCTGCAGAAGAGAAGAATGTGGGGGGATTTGATAGATGCTTTCAGCTACTTGAAAAGGGGGTTCCAAAGAGGATGGATCTAGACTGTTCTCAGTGGTACCAGATGACAGAACAAGGAGTAGAGGTCTCAAGTTGCAGTGGAGGAGGTTTAGGCTGGATATTAGAAAAACTTTTCCACTAGGAGGGTGGTGAAGCTCTGGAATGGGTTCCCTAGGGAGGTGGTGGAATCACCTTCCTTACAGGTTTTTAAGGTCAGGCTTGACAAAGTCCTGGCTGGGATGATTTAGTAGGGGATTGGTCCTGCTTTGAGCAGGGGGTTGGACTAGATGACCTCCCTTCCAACACTGATATTCTATGATTCTATGATTCTCAGCCTTACCTCTGCTTCTCACCTCTCTCTCTCTCTCTCTCTCTCACACACACACACACACACACATACACTCATTTACCTACCCACCCACACACCTGTTCTTTCAACCAAGTGGGAGGTAGAGTTGGAGACTTTAGAATGAGTCACATCTTCACTGACAGAGACTGCTAGAATAGTATAAAGAGGAAGCTCTCTAGCGAAGCTCTGTGACTGTAACAGGTTGGAGGAACCAACAGGAGGTGAAATAGGCTGCTGTAGGGACAAGCCCTGAATGGCAGCTTAGACAGTAAGAGCCCAAAGAGAACTATCAGAATCACGGGAGAAGGGAAACAGTGGGGAGCTAGTCAATCAGCAAGGTCCAGGAAGAGAGTTGGTACATACCTCTGGATCAGAGAAGTTTACAGTTTGAGCCCGGGAAGGAAGCAGGAATATAAAGAGTGTGCTGACAGAAACACTCTGAAGATGAAGCAAGTATCTAAGACATTAGCTCTCTATCAAGAAATAGCAGCACACGAGACTGTACTCTAGAGTGGATGGGAGTGGACCGGGAAAGTTTGGAATGCAAGAGGGGCTGATGACAAATTACTGATTAGAGATGGTGAGAAAGATCATCCTCTGATAAGGAAGAAAACTAAAGCCTGGAATTCTTTATTTTAATTTAATAGTGATTAATTAATAAAGTGCTTCCTTGAACAATGGGTTATTGAAGGTGACGTCTGACTCGGGACTGACTTACATAACCAACAGGGGAAACCGTGGTATGACCCATGGCCTTGGTTGGTGACACTTCCCTTAGAATGGTTGTCAACAGTGTCCTGGGAATTAGTAAAAGGGACCTATGGATTTAAAGGAACTATAAAGTCCTGTGGCTGTCTCCATGTGTGGTAGGAAGTTCCTCATCTCACCTCTGGTGACTGAGCTGCAGTCAGTGTGTTGTCACTGGGAGTACAGTGAATGAGAAGCTGTCTGTGCAGGCAGCTCAGAGGACCTCTGCAGGGAGAAGCTCTTGTCACTGTTGGGATGGAGTACACTTCATACTATCTACAGTGAAATAACTGGAAACACTATGGATGATAGTATTGTCTGTTTATTGCCTTATTGTGATAAAAGGAAATGAAGATAAGGGACTGAAAAGCCTACTTTCTTTGGAACTCTCATCACTCAGGCAAGTTTGGAGTAATCAAACCATGGAGTAACAAGTTCTGCCTCCCCCTTGTTACTTATGCTGTAAAAGGAAGTGACAGAAAAATTTGACATCCCATATGGGTTCTGAACTCCTGTGGATTGCAGACCTTCTCAGCAAGCTTGTGTGATAGGAGGCGCCTGTAATACTGTGGTTTAATTAATTTTATTTTATTGCTTTCTAATTACAGAAAGTTCAAGATCACACTGTTTTGGTGATGCCGATCCCAGATTTAATCCACTGACTACCATGATGTCTGCACATATGTGGCACAAAGATACTTCATGACAGTACAGATATTACATCTCACTTCCTGTCAAGTCAGACCCTTTTCCTATTTCACAAAAAGGAGCTGCTGATAGCTATATGATGGCATTGACTATATCATATATGTTGCTATCTTTACCCTCTGTACAATCCCCTTTCCCTCTTTTTGTGGGATTGGCATGCTGTTGATATCCCGTATACCATACAACAAAGGGAATACAAGAGCACTAGATACAGTTATCACTCCTTACAATGTTGTGTCTTAAGGACACAGTACGAAACCTTAGTGAAAAGTTCTAGAGAAAATAAACACAAGCAAAAATAATTTAAACTTCATAATAGCCATTTAAAATATACATGTTCTTACTTACGCCATAGCAATGACACTGAAATCCAACCAATTCCATGGATCTCGAAGGAAACTGAATTCATTCAGCCAGAATCCTCTTGCCAATATTTTTATCAATACTTCAAAAGTGTAAATGGCTGTAAACGTGTATCTGGGGAGTAAAGTGTCCAAGAAATGTGAGAACATTAGCAATTAATGGAGGAGGGTATGTGGCACAGGCAGTTTACTCACTCTGAGCTGTCTCTTTGCCCAAGAACCTGACCCAGTGCCCTCAAATGAAGTTAACAGAAAGGCTCCCATTGATTTCAGTGGGTACTGGATCAGGACTTAACTCCTACAGGCAACTTGAAATATTAGCTGCCAGCAGTCTCCATGTGGCTATCAACATGTGTGTCTGTAGTATACTTGCTTACATGTGACCATTTTTTGTTTGCTAAAATTTTAAAGTGACTCAGGTTGGGCATCCCGAATTTGAGCCACCCCAAATCACTGTCCACTTTTAATTTTTTTTGACAATAATCCATATCTTCACTAGTTCAAAAATGCAAAGTGGCTGCTCAGTGCATTTTATATTGTTCACTTTGTGCATTTGGTAGCACTTTCTTTAAAGAATGTTGGAAAAAAGCTCACAGAAATACAAATTTACAGGACTTCAATTTTAAAGGCAGCTTTTTCTTTAAAATGGAAACTAGCAGTAAAAGCTCTGCTGGTTTTTCTGAGTGCACTTATCATTTCAGCAAGATTGAGATCTCATTAGAGAATTTTAAAGGCATCTGGTACTCAGAAAATATGTTTAGGAATTATTTGACAGCAATGATAGCCCTTTTTTCTGAGGGTGGGGCGGGAAGGTATTTGAATTACCATAGCATATATTACTTTGTCTAAATTCTGAGCCCCTTGCAGATGAACATATTGATGTACACTAGTTTTCAAAGTGGGATATATATTAAAATCAAACAGTTTTATTCAGATATTACAGTTAGCAAAGTGGATGACCTGGTAGACTGAAGTTATTAATTTAGATGCTGATCCTGTATCCTGCTCCACAAGGGCAGAACCCTGCACCCACAGGGAGATGCACTGATGTTAATGGGATGCATTCAGGCACAGGTCTCCAACCCGATAGAGCCAGGGCTTCCCAAAGAGGGGTAAAGGGGCTAGTTTGACACAAGCCCCCTGTTTGGGAGGGTACCCAAACTGACTGGTGCTTCAAACTTGAGTGAGTGGCATTGTGATCCTGCATGCCAGGTTGCAATGCCCAGAGGGAGAGGAGACACTGCTGCAGGGTGAGTGCAGGGCAGACTCACTCTCCAACCCTCCCCCAACCCCCCATTTCCCACAGCCTCACCTCAGTGGTATTTGTTTGGAAGGATGGGGGGGAGGGGCTCCGTTTCAGATTTTATCCTTGGCCCCTGAAACCATGAGTTCCTGCATACAGCTCATTGGAGTACTCAGTATTGTCAACACGGCGTGTTTGAAAATCATGAGTCAGGCCCGAAGAAGTCATGTGGTTGGTGTAAAACAAATTTTTAAAGTAACAGGTTGTGGGTTCTTTGCCATGGATGCTGGAGTTATCAGGGTTCACGTTTTCAAACTTTGAAACTGAGAGGGATAGAAGTTTACACTTTTTTTTAAATGAAGTTTGAGATTCTCAGGTTTTCACATGACCTCAGGAGTTGAAGCTTAAAGAAAAAACACTAAATATTTTGATATTCATGATAAAATTGCAAGATCTGGCCAATGCTGAAGAAAAGGCCCCTTATTAACAAAGTTCCATGGGCAAGAAGCATCTGACAGACCATTTTATTAAAGCAAACAGTGCACAAACGAATTCTGTAAAGGATTGCAAGATCTTATATTTTCTCTTAGTCAATAATGGCATTTTGATTGGAGACTTGCCGCAGTAAAAAAAATAGTAAAAATGAAGGGGGGAGTTTAGGATTTAGAACAATTAAATGTGGACAAAAGATAATGAAAAGAACTTAGCACTTTTTTGGTACTAAATGCCTGATTCTGCTTTCATTTACCCCACTGAAAATCCAGAGTGACCCCAAAGACTTACTCTAGATTTATAATACAGCAAATGAAAGCAGAAGATGGCCCTATATCCACAAAACAGTAATCCTGAAGTTCTAACACAAGCAAAATTCCTAATGACTCCAACATGACGTTATCTCGTGTGAGGACTACAAGATTAGGCCAATTAAATAATTAATTAGAACTAGAGAATTAGGAAAAATAAATTCCTACAGAAATACTTACTCAACATACTTTCTCCAGTCACGAAATTTAGGTGACTTAGACTTTCTACGAGTCTCAAATATAGCCATGAAGACACAATTGGTTAAAATAGTGCACATAATAAACATAGTGAACAATGTAAGTAACAGGAGTTAAGGTAAAGAACATTACAGTGTAATCAAAACATTCCACTAATACAAAAAATGTTTAAATCATTGTAGATTTAACATTTGATTTCAAATTTTAGGACATAATTAACAATTCTATTTGTATGTTATTCATACTGATGTTAGACCACAATGAACCCAAGCCGCTAAAATTGGGACTCCATTGCGGTAAGCGAAACTTAATAAGAGACAGTCCCTACCCCAAAGAACTCAGTCTAAACAAAAAAGAACAACAAAGAGTAGGACGAAGGATCTATTTTTATCCTCCTCTTACATATAGGAAGACAAAGGTCCAGATCCACAATGGTATTAAGGCTTAAATGGAAATTAGGAGCCTAAATAGCTTTGAGTCTCTGGGCCTAAGTGACTTGTCCAGGCTGACACAGATAGTTGATAGGTGGGAATTGAACCCAGATGTCAATGTCCCAGTTCAATGCATGAGCCACAAAATGATAATTCCTCACCCAGGAATAGTTTGTTCAACAAGATATGTGGGAGATGTCACTGCTTGGCACTACTCTCCTTCTACCCTTGTTCTTCCTTTTTACAATTTGTTACACTCATTTGTGAAGTCTTGTCTTAAATTATATTATAAACTCTTGAGGATAGGAACTGTGACTTTGTGTTTGTACGACATCTAGCTGGGGCCCTTGGGCAATACTGCCGTACAAGTAATGGTAATAACGAATTCCTCATGAAACTCCAAAGCAGGTATTGTATTACACACTTTTTACAGATCAAGAAACAAAGAGGTTAAGTAACTTGTCCAAGGTAACAAAGAAAAAGCCAGGAACAAAATGCAGAGGACTGATTTTGATAGCACTGACACTGATTTTAACACTAGAGTAACTATGGGCTTGAGCCTGATGATGGTGCAAGGGGTTTACACTACCACACACATGAGATCTGCAACAGCGCTGAGCACAGCTCAGTGACCCTGCTGGTATGGATCTCCACTTGAGAGTTAGGCACATATAGTTACCACATAGCAGATGTGATCCATGTGCAACCAATTGTGGAGGAGTGTGCAGGGGGCAGATGGGGCATGGTGCCATGCACCTTGCACTTCAGGAAGAAGTGTGTGTGTGTGTGTGTGTGTGTGTGTGTGTAAAAAAGATTCCCTCCCTCCCCTGCCTCCGCTATGCCTACTAGCTGAAATTGTAGGAGCCATCCTCACAGACAGGGACCTCAAAAGACCCATCAGCTACACCATGGACCTGAATACAGACAGCCCTGCTGGAGAAGGGGCATGTCTGAAGTAGGCTGGTCAGCCCATGCGGCCCCCAACTCAGCATGCTGGAGAGGTGATCTTCAACAGAATCATCCTCCCTGCACTGTTGCAGAGCCATGTGTACCACCTCTTCACTGAGGCCTGTTTACTGCAGCAAGAGCGAGCTTAAGATCACACACAGCTCTGCAAGATACACAGGACACCCTTGCAGGGCTCTGTGTGACTGGTGGTACTTAGATCTCCACAGTGGCTGGATCAAGTCCTTTCATCTGATTCACCAATGTGATACTCCAGTTTTACTTCAGCATAACTTTGCAGCATAAAACTGGTGAATCACCACAGTGAACCAAGCCCATTGATTTTAATGGTGTTAAACACAGGTATAAGTGAGATCAGAATTAGGCCCTCTATTACCTGGTTTCCATCCTTCCTCTCTGTAGGTGGATCCCTGTACACTTCCTGTTTCATATACTAGTAACAGTCATTTCTAAAATAATTCACAATTATCTGTGCCATTATCTGAAACAGGTGCACTATTGCTTTTGGAAACAGGCTAGATCCAGGATATATTCCAAATATGACACAGTCAGTATTACACCCATATTATTTCATACCCATTAGAAAAAAACTAGAATAGGTGAAACCAACTGAAAGGATATGAATGTACTGAAATTTTAATTGCTGCTCTTCTGATTGAATGGAAAGGGCTAAGTATACACAAGGCACGTGTGGCAGTAAATCGGAAGATTGTTTTCCTTTTGTTCAATACCATAAATGTCTTTAAGAAAAAAAACACAGAGATAATCTTAATTAATGATACTTCTCCAGAAAGTGAACTGTGGACATTAAGGGTTTGTATTGTTGGCAGAACTGCAAATAATTATGTGTAAAAGTTTGATGGTTGACTTGCTTTTTGTTTGTTTGTTTATATTGAAAGAATCCTCGTAATTCTTGTTTGTTACCTTTTTTGATTCGTTATATATTTGTACCACACATTTTTAAAGTTTCAGTAAAGAATATTGTGTACTCTGGAGAACACTTTTCATGTCCATTTTTAAAGGTAAATTTAGGCACTTAATTACTGAATTGGATTTTCTCACTATGAAACTTCTTCCTTTAGCCCTGATCCCACAAAATGTGCACAAAAGTCATTCTACTCATGTCAGCATTCTCATTCAAGTAAATGGGATTATTCAGGTGAGTTAAGTTTATATATGTATAAAATGTAAGAGGATTTGCAGGATCAGGGCCTTTATTTGCTGAACCAGTGACTCAGCATTCACTAATACTGACCAGAGCTGGTCAGGAATTTTTCAACAAAACAATTTTTTTCATTGAAAAATGTGGATTTGTCAAACCTGAAACTTTTCTCAGGCAAGTGTTGGTGCCAATTTTATTTAATTATTTAAACAAAGAGAATTAGAGCAAGCCATCCTAGTAAAGCCAACAGCCTGGGATGTGAGAGATCTGGGTTCATGTTTTAAATGCTAAAATATATTCTAGAAATCATTTTGTACTTGGAAGAACTGGTGGTTTTGAAAACAAGTAGTATTTCCTTATTAAAATTTGGAATATTGAGAAACAGACTGTATTAAGTGGTTCTGGTTACTAGCAGCCTATAGAGAGAGAAGCTGCAAATAATGTAGCGGCTTTGATTCAGCCTACATATAGGTCTAGTAGGCTTGAAGATACTGTAGATAAAAAACAGTAACTCCATTTTCAGTCATCATGCAGCAACAGATTTTTATATTCTCTGTCCTATGTTATATTCAGTGTGAGTGACATTCATCCTTGTGTAGAGGGCTAACATATTCCTCCTAAGTCCCACTTAAGCCTTATTTGGAGGGCTCAAGCAGGATGTAAATCAGGGGTGGGCAAACTACGGCCCGTGGGCCACAGCCGGCCTCTCAGACCTTTTAATCCAACCCACAGCTCCAGCTGGGGAGTGGAGTCAGGAGCTTGCCCCACTCCGCATAGCTCCTGGGAAGCAGCCGGCATGACCTCCCCTCTGGCTCCTACATAGTACACAGAGGCACAGCCAGGCAGCTCTGTGCCCTGTCCGCAGGCACCGCCCCCACAGTTCCTATTGGCTGGGAATGGCGTTTGCGGGCAGAGCAGTGTCCAGAGCCAGCTGGGCGCACCTCTGCATAGGAGCCAGAGGGGGGACATGATTCCGGGAGCTGCTTGAGATAAGCGCTGCCTGGAGCCTGCACACCTGAGTGTCCCCTACTCCCGTGCCCCAATCCCCTGCCCCAGCTCTGATCCCCCTCTCGCCCTCTGAACCCATCGGTTCCACTCTGGGACACCCTCCTGTACCCCAAACCCCTCATCTCCACCCCAGAGCCTGGACCTCTAGCCGGAGCCCTCACCCCAATTCTCTGCCCCAGCCCGGAGCCCCCTCCCATACCCTGAACTCCTCATTTCTGGCCTCATCCCAGAGCCCGCATTCCCAGCCAGAACCCTCATCCCCTCCTGCCCCGCTACCACCAATTTTGTGAGCATTCATGGCCTGCCATACAATTTCCATACCCCGAAGTGGCCCTCAAGTCAAAAAGTTTGCCCACCACTAATGGAAATGGTGCACATACCTCATGCTGATGAATTTCATTCTCTATGATTAGTAGAGTTTAAAACTAAGGTTTTATTACATGATCACATAGTGATCAAAGTATAATGTCTTTTTTATTATAACTTGATTGAATACAACTGTCTTAATATAATCATTCAAGGGAAGCACTGCCAAATTTAACTCTCTGACTCCTAAAGCAGAAAAGGCTCCCCGTTGACAAATGATCAAGGAGGGATGAAATCAGATCCCTTGGCATATGCTGTCTCTAACCTTGTGATCATTGTAATAAGGGTCAAGATCCTCCAGTGGTTTCCCAACAAGCTCCTGAGGAGGATTCCCATAGAGAGTAGGCAGCTTTTGGAAAACCTGCAAGTCAAGTTGGGGACGAGGTTTCTCTTTAGGTTGGTGGTCTTTGTATTTCTTGTTGGCAGCAATTCGCTTCTCAATAGCAGCCAAAGATTCACGCGTGAACTGGCGGAAATGGTTAGAACACGGTAGTGAAAAGTCAGCCATCTTTTCATCCTTTTCCTCCTGCAGTAGATTTT
Source organism: Chelonoidis abingdonii (assembly GCF_003597395.2). NCBI lineage: Eukaryota > Metazoa > Chordata > Testudines > Testudinidae > Chelonoidis > Chelonoidis abingdonii. The sequence continues at coordinate 15,373,920 of NC_133770.1, read as the reverse complement.
ACTCCTAGTAGTGGAAATAACTAAAAAGAAGACTCAAGATAAGTGACTACCAAAAAGTTAAGCTGTCAACGACAAACAACCTCATTTAGCTTTCCAATTGTCCTGTAAGTGTTCCCACTTAGAGAAAAATGGGGAGGGGGAAGAAATTGCACAATATTCCTGATTGGTAAATTACAAGGTATTTTTAGATTACATGTAACTGGTAGGATTTAAGTATATATTATAGATGAAATGGAGTTGTGGGTGACCAGCACTTTTTGACAGAATAATTTTCCAGAGATCTAGGGATGGTCAACCACATCTATGAGCGCCTCCTAATATATTTTTCTTCCTTCAAACTCTCAACATACCCTAGAGGCCTTGCATCTCAGCCACAGTCCTACCAGCCAAGGAGGAATAAACATTATTTTTCTTGAAATCTGTCAATTACAGTCTCCAGAATCTTTACTGATAAGAAGTGTAAAGAGCTCCCTGCTAGGATTAAAGGCATAGCCTCCATGGTACATGTAACTCTTACAACCTTGAGAAGTAACAGAAGAGGAAAAGAAAGAAAGTCTTACACATCTAACTTAAAAGTAATGGATACTTCTAACATGTAAAATACATTACACCTAGAATTATCCAGTGATCTTAAAATGGAACCACAGTAACTAAATTGAACAGCATTATTTACTGTTCACGCTTACTCATTAATATACCTAGACATTTTGTGCAGTGTACTTAACATGCTAAGCACATGTTAAGCACATAAGCTAAAACACATATTACAAAAGAATTGAGGAAAATACATTGTTTAAGAACATTAAACACCCACAATTCCACAGAAATAGACACCCTCTCCACTCTGCTCAGACACACAAAGAAACCCTGGATGAATATTTAGGCTTTGAAAGATGCCCTGAAGAGATGCAGCATAACAGTATACAGGAAACCAATAATTTTCTTCCAAGTGCTATAACTAGGAAGGTTACCAATAACAACAACAACATCTGCTAACAATTAGGACCGCATTTGAAACAATGCAGCATCTCCAATACCACTGTGTGGTAACATGAGCAAGACTAATTATCCAAAAATAAACAAAACCCCCAAAAATGCCCCCTCTCAGATCAAATAACTTTTCTTTTTTACAAAAGTCAAAGTTCCTATGTAAGAAAATCAATTTTAATCATTGCAAATACTGGAAAGCTAGTAGGTTTATTTTCCAGCAGCAACGACCAGATAGGAATATGATGTTACGAACTAAAGAGCACACTCTATTACAATATGTAGTCAACAGACAATAACATTTTCAGTGTTGTTAAACAATGATTGATTTGTTTCATGACATTTTCTAGTTATTACCCACCACCACCAAAAGTCAGACTCTCCAATGAAGGGATAGCCAAGCAGTCCCACATTTATGGTATGGAGAACTGAGTCACAGCTTGCTAGGTCCCACTACCTCACACTGAACTTTGTGACAAATGCTCAGGAGCGGCTCTAGCCATTTCGCAGCCCCAAGCACAGCAGCATGCCGTGGGGGGCGCTCTGCCGGTCGCCGGTCCCACGGATCCGGTGGACCTCCCGCAGACGTGCCTGTGCAGGGTCCGCTGGTCCCGCGGCTCTGGTGGACCTCCCACAGGCGTGCCTGCGGATGCTCCACCAGAGCCATGGGACCAACAGACCCTCCACAGGAACGCCTGTGGGAGGTCCACCGGAGCTGCCTGCCGCCCTCCCGGTGACTGGCAGAGCGCCCCCCACGGCATGCCGCCCCAAGCATGCGCTTGGCGTGCTGGGGCTTGGAGCCACCCCTGCAAATGCTATATGGAAATTTCTCACAAGTACTTATGCTGGAGTTGATTACAACCGGTAGGGTGATATTAATGTTCTGATGCAGGATCATAAAGCTGCCGGACAATGGTGTGAAGAACTGCTACTGCCAGATAAGCCCGTTTTAGCCTTGGTCTACTCTGTACAGAAGTCTCCAAAAACCACATATTTAAATTACATGGTTTTCTTTTATTTACAACAAATCACTTTGTAAATTATTCTATTATTTGTTTGTTTCTTTAAAGTCGTTTCCTTTTCCCATGTAGCCTCTTGATGGTACCTGTGTCTGAGAGACAAAAATGCAAAAGACCCACTCTGTGTCTCCTGTTTTCCTATATTTATTGAACAAAGTTCAGTCCTGGTATGAGCAGATCCAACTTCTACTGAAGTTAATGGGAACTTAGGTCCATTTATGCCAATGGTGAATTCAGCCCATATTACTATCCTGCATATTTGTCGATTCTACGTTCTTCTCTTGTTTCTTTCTCTCCATTACTTCTACCAAAGAGTAGCAAATCTGCTTTCCTGAAAAGGAGATAACAGGTTCCTTTCTTGAATCTCTATTGCCTGGCAGTTCCCTCTTGCTGTCCCCTCCCTCCAATCTGATTCCACTTCCCCCAAAGGGATGGACAGCAAAGGTCTGGCATTCTAAGAACTAACAGTCAGAGCACAACTGCCAAACTCCAACTGCCATGGAACCAGTTGATACCAGTGTTCTAGCTCCATCTCCTGTAAAGGGGGCATACAAAGCAAAAATGTAAAGGCAACCTAAGCTGTCAGCAAAGAGTAGGGAGTGCTGAGGAAAAAGGGGTAGGCTCAAGTGGGAAAAGGGTATATTCAACTTTTCTCCCTATGTCCAGCTGCCCTTGCAACTTCAATTCTGGTTTTCCAGGCACTTAGAAAAAACAAAAAGAAAAAGAAAAACACTATGAGAGAAAAGACAGATCAGAAAACATAGTAAAACTAGTTAAAACGTATGTAATACAAAATATTTTACCTACCCCGCCTTTATCAATACTGGTCATGTAAAACTAAAGACATTTTGAGGTATTTTTTCTTATAAAAGCTAAAATTGAAAGCTCTTTAACTCACTGTGCCTCAGAGGCATGAACCAATATTGTTATGGCTTTTTGATTAATTAGGTTATTCGAGCAAAGAGTTAACAAGCAAGATAAAAGTAATGCAATCTTCTATCCACAGAGGGTAACATTTTCAAAAGTGGATGAGTGGGGATCCGCCCCCGACGCGCCGACCTTGTCTCAGGCCATTTCCCAACCGGACAGTTGCCTGATTTCCGTGGGCTGTTTCTCATTCCCCCTCAGGTGTACCTGTGTCCGTCGTCTCGGGCAGTTCTGGCCAGTCCGCAGGCAGCAGCCCCAGCAGCTCAGGGAGATCTGGCCAGTCCTCAAACAGCAGCCCCAGAAGCTCTTCAGCACCTTAGCTGGCCAGTGGTCCTGGGAATTCAGGCCATTCTGCTGGAGGAAGCCTTGGCAGCTACTCTGTGGGCTCCTGCAGCAGGCAGGATGCATCTGTCTCCTGTGGTGACTCCATCCCAACTGAGCTGGAGGACCCGCCTTTTGTACTTCCCCTTCCTATCCTGTCCTCCTGCTTCCAGTGGGGCGGATGTAACTCTCCCAATTCAGCCCACCAGGGGCCGTGTTGCGGTCCCTCCTTGTCAGTCTCTGAGGAAGGTAGTGCCCCCTCGCTACAGGCTGATTTAGGCTAATGAAATGTTTGAAGATTGGGAAATCCTATGGCCAGAGACTAGATTTTTTTCTCCCTGAAGTTCATTCAACATATTCAGGATTGGACTATTTCTTAATAGCACAAGACCTGACAAAGTCTGTCACTGATTGTGGCACTGGTACATTGCTATATCTCACCAGGCTCTCACATGTATGCTTTTTAGGCTCCCAGGGTATGAACACCCAACTATGCAGCAGATATAGATGAACATGATTTTCTGGGGAAGATTCAACATGGCTTTTGTAAAGGGAAACCATGGAAGGTCCTCTCATGGACCAGTAACTGATTAAGAGATAGGAAACAAAGGATTAGAATAAATATGTCCCCTGGGGGTCTGTACAGGGACAGATGCTGTGCAATATAAGAATAAATGATCTGGAAAAGGGGGTAAACAGTGAGGTGGCAAAATTTTCAGATTATACAAAATTACTTAAGATAGATAAACCCAAACAAACTGCAAAGAGTTACAAAGGGATGTCCCAAAACTGGGTGACCCGGCAACAAAATGGCAGATGAAATTCAATGTTGATAAATGCAGAGTAACGCACACTGGAAAACATAATCCAACTATTCATACAAAATTATGGTCTAAATTAGCTGTTACCACTCAAGAAAGAGATCATAATGCCATTGTAGACAGTTCTCTGAAAACATTCATTGAATGTGAAGCAGCAGTCAAAAAAGCTAACAGAATATTAGGAACCATTAGGAAAGGGACAGATAATAAGACAGAAAATATCATAATGCATCTATATAAATCCATGGTATGTCCACATCTTGAATACTGCATGCCGATCTGGTCACTGCATCTCAAGAAAGATATAGTATAATTGGAAATGGTACAGAGAAGAGCAACAAAAATGATCAGGGGTATGGAGCAGCTTCCATAAGAGGAGAAATAAAAAATTTGGGGAATTTTCAACTCAGAAAAGAGACAGCTAAGAGGAGGTATGATAGAAGTCTATAAAATCTTGACTGGCATGGAGAAAGTGAATAAGGAAATGTTATTTACTCCTTCACATAACAAAAGAACTAGGGGTCACTCAATGAAATCAATAGGCAGCAAGTTTAAAACAAATGTAATGAAGTACTTTTTCACAAAATGCACAATCAACCTGTGGAACTCATTGCCAAAGGATGTTGTAAAGACCAAAATAATAACAGGGTTCAAAAAAGAACGATATAAGTTCATGGAAGATAGGTCCATCAATGACTATTAGACAGGGTGGGCAAGGATGCAACCCCATGCTCTGAGTGTCCCTAACCTCTGTTTGCCAGAATCTGGGAATGGATGACAGGAGATGGATCATTCGATGATTGCCTGTTCTGTTCATTCCCTCCGAAGCACCTGGCATTGGCCATTGTCAGAAGATAGGATACTTGGCTAGATGGACCATTGATTTGACCCAATATGGCCATTCTTATGTTCTTAAGAGGTGTAGACTGAATACCTATCTGCTGTTTGATACATTATTTATTAACTTTATCCAGCAAGAGCGACAATGTTTTTTTAAAAAAAACAAATATACAAGGTTCATTGCTGGTGTAAGCAGCTCCAACTCTCACTGAAGTCAATGGGAACTGACGCCTTCTTATGCCAAGGGTGAATTCAGCTCATATTCCTAACCTGGATATTTGTTGAGTCCACATTCTTTTCTTATTTCTTTTTCTCCATTAATCCTACCAAGACATAGCAAATCTGCCTTCTTGATAACAGGTTCCTTCCTTGAAGTTCTATTGCTTGGCAGTTCCCTCTTGCTGTCCCCTCTCTCCAATCAATAACATTCCACTTGCTCCCAAATGGATGCAAGAGGTTGGGAAGCCTGTAAAGCCTTCATCATAGGACGTATCCTCTCTTTTGCCACCTTTAAAAAGAAATGCAGAGATCAAAGAATGCATACCTTTGCAAAGGAAATTAAGACCTTGTATATAGACTATGCTCACCCTCCCCAGAGAAAAGATAGGAGTTGCCTTACCAAGTGGGAGGTCAGTGCTAACAAGGCCAATTCAATCAGGGTGGATGTGACCTATTCCCAACTCTTGACAAGAAGGGGTAAATATCAACAGAGGGAAAAGTTTGTTAATATTTCAATAGCTTTATTCAAAACTATATTTAACTGAAGAGGAAATCAACAAAGATGCCCTAAATAACTGTTCTATCGGATTGTCTCTCCCAGAGATCTCTGACTGTTGAGATGCACCTCTAGAAATTGAAGAACTGGCATAGTATATAAAAGAAATGAAGGTCTCCGGGTGCAGATGGGTTCCTTACTGAATTTTACAAAAAGTTCTGTGAAATTTTAATCCCTAGATTATTGATTATGTTCAGTGAGGCCAAGGATGAGAAAACTCTCCCAAATACTCAAAAAGAAGCTTTATTTTCAGTTATTCCTAACTGGGAAAGACCTTGGACTACGTAGTAATTACAGGTCAAGCTCTTGCAATGAAAAAGTTCTCTCTCACATTATATGCAAAAATCAAATAGGCTTCCTGCATAATGGAAATGGCTCAGGTCATTTGTGTTAACTGATATACATTATTGCCACTTTGAGACATTCTAAAGAACCTTTAACTGTTAGTCCATTAGATGTCAAAAAGGCCTTTGACCACACAGACTATGTCTACCACTTATGTCGACAAAAACCAAACTAACCAACCAAAAACAGTTACTCACCTTCTTGTAACTGTTGTTCTTCAAGATGTGTTGTTCATGTCCATTCCAATCAGGTGTGCATGCGCACGTGCATGGTAGCCAGAAGATTTTTCCCATAGTAGCATCCGTTGGGTCAGCCTGGGTGCCCCCTGGAGTCACACCTTCATGGTGCTCAAATATAGAGTCCTGCCAACCTGCCACCCCATAAGTTCCTTCTTGCCAGCTACTCCGACAGAGGAGTAGGAGGGGGGATATTAGAATGGACATGAACAACACATCTTGAAGAACAATGGTTACGAAAAGGTAATCATTTTTCTTCTTTGAATGTTTGTTCATATCCATTTCAATCAGGTGACTCACAAGCCCAAGTTCAGGAGATGGGGTCAGAGTTGTCCACTGATTGGATCACTGCTCTTCCAAAGGTCACACCGTCTCTGGCCTGCTTGGTGATTGTATAGTGCATGGTGAAAATATGTATGGAGGACCATGTCAATGCTCTGCAGAGCATGTCAATGCATGTCAATGCATGTCAATTGACTGCATGTCAATGCTCTGCAGATTTCCTGGGTGGGAACCTTCGCCAGGAACACCGTTGAAGAGGCCTGAGCCCTGGTGAAGTGTGCATCTTGGAGGAGTAGGCATCTTTGCCAGGTTGTAGCACTCACTGATGCAAGACGTGATCCATGACGAAATTCGCGCAGAAGAGACAGGAAGACCTTTCATCCTGTCCACTACTACCACGAATAACTGGACTGACTTTCAGAATGGCTTCGTTCTCTTAATGTAGAAGGCTAGCACTCTGCAGGCATCCAATGAGTGAAACCTTTGCTCCTTGCCACTTGAATGAGGCTTAGGATGGAACACTGGGAGAAAGAGGTCCTTGTTCATGTAAAACTGGGAGACAACCTTCAGGAGGAAAACTGGGTGGGGTCTGAGCTGAATCTTGTCCTTATAAAAACAATGAGGAGTCTTGTGGCACCTTAAAGTCTAACAGATTTGTTTTACCTTCATGGGTAAAAAAACCACTTCTTGTTGTTTTTGTGGATACAGACTAACACAGCTACCCCTCTGATACTTGTTCTTATAGAACACAGTGTAAGGGGGCTCTGACGGTAGGGCCTTGAGCTCAGATATCTTTCTGGCCAAGGTGATCACTGCCAGAAACGCTACTTTGTAAGAGAGAGAACACATTGCCAAAGGTTCAGAGAGTGGTCCCATGAGTCTGGAAAGGACCAGATTGAAGTCCCAAGCCGGGACCGGCTATTGAACCTGTGGGTACAGCCTGTTGAGATCTTTAAGGAAACAGCTGACCATTCATTGGCATTAAAGAAGATAACCGGGTGGAGAGGGGGTACTACATCCATATTGAGAAGAAAACCCAGTTCATCGAACGTCGATCTTATAAAGTCGACTTCTGCCTCCACTTGAGCCCTGGATCGGCTCTTGATCGGCCAACCATCGAGGTACAGGAACACCTGCACCTGTCGCCTGTGCAGGAACACAGCCACAACTTCCATGCACTTGGTGAACACTTGAGGTGCCGCCAACAGGCCGAACGGGAGGACTGTGAACTAGCAGCGGGTGCCATTCACCACAAACCTGGGGTATTTTCTGTGGGACGGAGTTATTGCCATGTAAAAGTATGTGTCCTTCAAGTTGAGGGTGGGGGGCATACCAGTCTCCTGGATCCTATGACGGGATAATGGAGGTCAGAGAGATCATGCGGAACTTGAGTTTCTTCACAAACCTGTTGAGTTCTCCCAGGTCTAGGATGGGCCTGATCATGTCCCTTGATCTGCTGGCAATGAACCTACTTATACAGCCCAAAATGCTGTTAGCTTTCTTGGTAACAAGGGCACACTGTTGACTTATATCCAGCTTCTCATCCACTGTAACCCCTAAGTCCTCTTTTGCAGAACTGCTGCCTAGCCATTCGGTCCCTAGTCTCTAGCAGTGCATGGGATTCTTCTATCCTAAGTGCAGGACACTGCACTTGTCCTTGTTGAACCTCATCAGATTTATTTTCACCCAATCTTCTAATTTGTCTAGGTCCCTCTGTATGCTATCCCTACAGTCCAGCATATCTACCACTCCTCCCAGTTTAGTGTCATCTGCAAACTTGATGAGGACGCAGTCCATGCCATCCTCCAGATCAATAATGAAGATACTGAACAAAACTGGCCCCAGGACCGACCCTTGGGGCACTCGGCTTGATATCAGCTGCCAACTAGACATGGAGCCATTGATCGCTACCATTGAGCCCGAAGTTCTAGCCAGCGTTCTATCCACCTTATAGTCCATTCATCCAGTCCATTCTTCTTTAACTTGCCGGTAAGAATACTGTGGGAGACCATATGAGAAGCTTTGCGAAAGTCAAGGAATAACACGTCTACTACTTTCCCCTCATCCACAGAGCAAGATATCTAGTCATTGAAGGCAATTAGGTTAGTCAGGCATGACTTGCCCTTGGTGAATCCATGCTGACTGTTCCTGATCACTTTCCTCTCCTCTACGTGCTTCAGAATTGATTCCTTGTGGACCTGCGCCATGATTTTTTCAGGGACTGAGGTGAGGCTGACTGGCCTCTAGTTCCCTGGATCCTCCTCCTTCCCTTTCTTAAAGACGGGCACTACATTAGCCTTTTTCCGGGACCTCCTTGGATTGCCATGAGTTTTCAAAGATAATGGCCAGTGGCTCTGCAATCACATCCGCCAACTTCTTTAGCACCCTGGGATGCAGCGCATCTGCCCACATGGACTTGTGCTTGTCCAGCTTTTCTAAATAGTCCTGAACTATTTCTTTCTCCACAGAGGGCAGGTCACCCCTCCCCATGCTGTGCTGCTCAGTGCAGTAGTCTGGGAGCTGATCTTCTTCATGAAGACAGAGGTGAAAAAAGCATTGGTACGTTAGCTTTTTCCACATCCTCTGTCACTAGGTTGCCTCCCTCATTCAGTAAGGGGCCCACACTTTCCTTGACTTTCTTCTTGCTGCTAAGATACCGGAAGAAAACCTTCTTGTTACTCTTAACATCCTTTGCTAGCTGCAACTCCAAGTGTGATTTGGCCTTCCTGATTTCACTCCTGCATGCCTGAGCAATATTTTTATACTCCTCCCTAGTCATTTGTCCAAGCTTCCACTTCTTGGAAGGCTCATGGAAATAGGACACTTTCTTCTCAGAAAGACTCTAGCTTAAAGAAAACTAAGTCTCCTCAGGGTAAGATCATAACGGTCTTTTGGGGAGCAAGTAAGAAGCCTAGACTTGATCTGAAAAAAATTACAACTCTCCCTATCTTTGAGTGGATTTCATTTTCCCAACTTGAAAAATTATCATATCTCCTTTTTGTTAAGAAAGGCGTCTTTGTGGCTGTTAGCTATGACTGCAAAGACCCCCAAATAAGTTCAGACTGAATAAGAATTGGCATACCCTCTTCTCCTTTCAGGTACTGTAGGATCGAATTATCAGAGATTTGATAGCTATAGAACTTCCACAATAATGACTGGGAGGCAAGCTTGGTCAACCTTGGGCAGAAAGTTCTGCTTCCATCCGTTCTTTCATGGAAAGGTGGTCCCAATGAGCAATCCTATCCTTAAAAATCGGTGACAAAACCTTGATTTGGAAGGATTGGACAGAGAACGGAATTATGACCATGTTGCAGCTTACTGACAATGCTAAACAAACCATTTGTAGATCTTCAGCAACAATTTGGCTTGCCCTTCTGTGGAGCATGGAAATACCTCTGTGACGAACTGGGACTGTTCTTAATGTTTGCTCTGAATACTGTGTTGGTGCTTCAGTGTCCCCTATGCAGTTCTTAATATCTAGGCGGTGGAATAACGGTGTGTGGTTGCTGCAGAGCAAAGGGCCAGTGCACGTAAATGCCTGGCACTCTGTCTCCTAGCAACTGATGGCGTGGGCCCCTCCCCTGCAAAGGTGCCAACTGAAGGTGTTGGAGACAAAGAGATCAGGTGACCTCCTGGCCCGGGAAAGGGGCTGAGCAGAGAGGAGGGGCTGGAGGGGGTTGTTAGTCTGGAGCTGCCTGGGGACAAGGAGTGAAGTGCAGACCTGAGCGTCTGGCTC
>NC_133770.1:15341396-15362632 GCF_003597395.2 Chelonoidis abingdonii | reverse complement strand
CTGCTGAGCCGCTTAGCGATAGATCTTCAGGCTCCCCCACTAGTTAACACAGCACTCAGTGATCTCAGCTCAGTAAACTTAGCTCTTTTAGTGATTTCAGCTCTTAGTGATTTCAGCTTGTAGTAGGGGAGCCCAGGTGCTGGTGCACCACTGGCCCAACGTAAATTCAGCTCAGCAGCCTCTAAATAGACTCTTAATGTAATAAAAATTAGCTCTGCTCTTCAACAGTGGAGAGAGGAGGATGTGCAATTGGTGTTGCAAGCCCTCAAAAGGGGCCCAAACCATCAGGTACACACACCAGTCCCCAACCTGTCTCATTTCACTGAGTTTTGGCACCCATGTCCCTTGTCTAGCAAGTACTACTTAACTGATGTTGAGACATCTCTGTCATAAAGCAGTCTCATAGTTCCTCATTCACATAATCAGGGAGACAACACTTTATTCCTCCTGCCCCAATAACAAAGAAATTGGGGATCCCAGAGCTGTCAAAATAACCATCCCAGGCTGCCGTGGGCTATGCTAGATGGGGTGGGTGTGCCAATGCAAATACCTGAAATTCCTTTCCACACTCCCCATAATTCACCACCAGATATCAGGGTAGAGCTCATCCTGACTCTGCTTACATTAACACAGTTTTGAATACACCACAGGAAGATTCCCCAGTATATTCTGATAGTGTTGCCCGATCGCTCTGGTAAAGAAACTGCAGATCTTGTGTTCCAAAATAGCTTTCCTGGTCACTAATAATATGACTATTTCACCATTTCAGTTTTTTTTAAAGTTGGCTGCATTTCATTCTAGAACTGTAGCCTTTAACACCAGGCTAGGAGGATGTAACTCTACAGAGTCAGGCACAAAACCAAAAAAAAAAAAAAAGGAGTAAACAAAAAATCAAATCAGAAGTTCTGGGCAGTTGAATTTGTTTGGTAATTGAAAGTTTTTTTCCAATGTAGGGGGATGAGATGTGTGCCAGTGGCCCCAGTTTAGGAAAAACACTTAAGTACACGCTTAAATACACCCCTATTCTGGAAAGCATATGCTTATGTGCTTTCATGAATCAGGGCCAATATATCTAACATTCAACTTTGTATATATACAGCTTTGTATTATGTATGTGACTTTGAAATCAGTTCAGCCTGTAATGTTGTGAAATTAAAATGAAACCTGCTCTGATGTATTAAAGTCCAAACCCATATTTGTTATTTGTTGTTCAGGATAATTCAGATGTTGTGGTATTGATAATGAGAGTTGTGAATGATGTATGAAATGATACCATTTCTGTGCAATGCACACAGGGAATATAATATTTGCTTTGCTATTTGCCAAATATTACACAAAGCTCATCAGCACAAATGCATCCATAAAAGTCTACCAGTCTCAAAGACTTTTAAAAAATTATTTAAAATGCCTCCTCACAGTTAACGTTGTTGTTTTGTTGAAGACTTTATTAACATATTAGAGGAGGAGAGATCAAACACCCTTCAAAAAGCAAAAAATTCTTTAAATTTAAGTGAATATTGTTATATTATCCTCCCCTGAGGACTATTAGCAGCTAGCGCAGAAGTATTCTAATATATGGGTAGGGACCAGGCAGGGCCTGGCTGGCCTAAAATTGGAGGTAGGGTTCAAAAAAGACTCTGGAATCCTTGCCTTGGCCAGAGCTGGGAATCGAGCCAGTGTGCTTTCTGGTCTAGATTATTGTGCAAATGTCTTGACCTCCGAGCAGCTGTTAGGTGCTACACAGGAAGTAAAGTCTTGGTCTTGCTGTCACAGATGACTGGGGCAAAACTCCTATTGACTTCAAGGGGAGAAGAAGCATTTCTAAAATATAGTTTTCACTCATGGGGAGTTCTGAGGTAGCTAAACTTTTGCTAAATAACAACTTAGCAGTGTTTAACACACACAGGATTCAAGAAATATATAGTATATTCAAAATTATTCAATTATATACCAGCGAGACAGTTGCAGAGGAGCTGAGGGTGTGGGGCTGCCCGGTGGCCTCATGTTCTACTCCTTGTCCCGTTGAGGTTCCCAGGAGAGCCCTGAACCACAGGAGCAGAACTCTCAGCCCCAGCCCCTGCCCTTCCACAGAGCTGTGTCTCCTCTGGTTCCCAACAGCACTCGCACCGGAGGACAGGGCTGGGGTTGGAATAGCCCAGCCGATGGAGGAGCTGCCAGCGTTCTGATCCTTTCCTCACTGTGGTTCCTGGAAGAAAACTGACCCATAGAGCTCTCCCGGGAACCGCAGGGGGGAAAGGAGCAGAATGTGGGGCCACCGGCTGGCCCCACAGCGGAAGCTCCTCCTGTGTGGCTACTGTACTTCCCCCAGCCCTGTCCACCAGCGGGGCTGGCTGCTGTACAGATGTAGGAGACCCTGCGTGGAAGGGATGGGGTGGTACAGCTGCGCCGGAGGAGATGTGGGCGTGGGGCCTCCTGCTGGCCCCATGTTCTGCTCCTTTCACTGCTGCAATTCCAAAGTCATAGCAGGAGGACGACAGAGCCCCCGCTGATACTTTTAAATGAACAAATCAAATTGACAGTATGATATTAATGTAGTTAAAATATATTTTAAAGCAAACCAATACACTTATATTTTAAAACATAGTTTAGTTCTCCCATTTAAAAAAAGAAATTTTAATGCAACACATTAGAATAACTTTAAATATATAAAGTAAGATGAAAAAACAAAGAAACAGAGTTGAAAATACCATGTCTTTAACTTACCCCATTTTACCTACCTATTTGTAGCAGTTTACAAAAAGCTTGCTTCTGATCTTAGTTACGCTGAAGTGTAAACTCAGTGTAACTCTGTTGAAGTCACGGAGTTACTCTGGATTTGCACTGTTGTGGATGAAGTCACTATCTAGTATCTATGTCAAAGATCTTTCCATCCTTAGCCCTGAGGTTACTCTAAGCTGTGCCAAGAGAAATATTTTCCCTCAAAGCTGACAGGAATTTAATTATTACTTCCAAAATGAGCCATACATTGTTTAGAATAAACACCAGAAAAAACAATCTATAAAAAACAAGGACACCTTAAGCCTACAAGAGATTAATACACTTATTTTAAATGATCTCTACATTAAATTTGATTGATCAGTTATAAAAAAAAAATTACAGAAGATCATTCAAAGACTGAAAATTTTGAACTGCAACTTGGAAAAAGTTCACAACTTGTATCAAATTCTGTCCTGTATTATTTAGTAATTTTGCTGTTTCATTTTTTTAAATTCATTTTCTTAAATAAACAAACTCATAAGCAGAATTCATCTATGAAGGTTTATTTTGCATTAAATGTGATCTGATAAGACAACCTAGACAATGAAAGCTGCCAGCTTGCCAGGTTTCAACTTGCCTTACTTATCCTAGATAAAATGCCAAGACTAAAAATAAACATTCTATCTCCCTCATCCCAGAAAATAATCTCAGTTAAAAATCACAACATTTGAAAAACGATTCACGTTTTAGCAGTACAAAACACTAAAGACTATGAAATGCACACAAGCTCCATAAACGGAGCTCCAACGACAGTCAACTCTGAAAGTTTTCAAGTTAGGTACATCTACAGGTATACTTGTTGTTAGGACTGACAGTCTTCTATTCCACTCAATACTATCTTTCCAGAGATTTATCCATTGTTCCTGTGGTGAGCTGAATATATACATGCCTCTGCTACAGGGATAAATGCTCCATTAGCTACCCCAAACCAAACCTTGAGACCTTTCATCCCTCCTACTAAATAGAAGGAAAGAGACCTGCGTCTGTCAGTTAGAGGTGTTTCAATACTTTATCTTCACTTTCCTGCTCAGATTCCACCACTTATCCAGTCAATTCTCAGACATTTTCCTCTTGGCTTCACCGTTATTTAATTTGTTTCTCCACCAGTGTTGGGCTCACTGGAATCACTGCCCTGCAGGTCATCTTGATAAAACCACAATAACTAACCATCATCCTCCAAGTCTCCCAATTAAGTGTTTTTGATCTGACAAACAAAAAATCCACCCTGAAGTAGGGACATGCGACTGGAAGGGGCCTCCCAGGTCATTAAGCCCAGTCCCCTACTATTGCAGGCAACTGCATCATATAACCCAGTTCATAAATTTAAACTTTATCTTAAAACTGGTTTAGCTTATTTGCCTTACTTATATTGGGAGGCTGTCTCAGAGTCTCACCCCTTGGAGGATTAGAAACCTTCTAATTTCCAGCCTAAATATATTCATGATCAATTTACACTAACATTGTCCTTTAGCTGAAATAGCTCCTACTCCTCTCTGGTTTACCCCAGTGATGTATTTATAGAGAACAATCATATCCCCTCTCAGTGTTGTTTTTTATTTTTTTTGCTGGGATAAAACAAGCGAAGCTCTTTGAGACTCCTCTCCTAAGGTGGACTCACTACCCTTCTGATCACCCTCATAGCCCTTCTCTGTATCTTTTTCAATTTGAATTCATCTTTCTTAAACATGGGTGATGAGAATTGTACATAATATTTCAGATGAGGTCTTACCAATGCCTTGTATAATGGCATTAATATTTCTCTCTCTCTATTGGAAATACCTCACCTGATACATCATAGGATTGCATTTTCATTTTTCATGGCCATATAACACTGGTGGCTTTTTCATTCTGCAACTGATTAATATACCCAAGTCTTTCTTCTCCTCTATCATTTCCAACTGATAAGCACTCATCTTATAACAGAAATTCTTATTATTTCCTAATTGCATGACTTTGTACTTTATATTGTTACATTTCATTCCATTTTTATTACTCCAGGCCTCAAGATCATCCAGTTCTTCCTCTAGAATATTCTAATCCTCTGCTATAGCAATAATGCCTTCCAACTTTGCCTCATTAGCAACTTTCGATAGCTCATTCCTACTTTCAGTCCCAAGATCATTAATGAAAGTATTCAATAAGACTGGTCTCAAGACAAATCCTTGAGGAACTCCACTAGTAGCCTCCCTCAAGCTCATTATGTCTCTTTTCAGCACAACCTGTTGGCATCTCCCTTTTAGGTAGTTTTTTATCCATCTACCAATTCATGTACGAATCCCCATCTTTTCCAGTTTACTAATTTTCCATGGGTTACTGTGTCAAATGCTTCACTAAAGTCCAGATAGACTGCATCTACTGATTTCCCTTGTCTAAAAAAATCAGTTATATAAAAGATAGATATCAACTAAGTCTGGCACAATCTATTTTTGATAAACACGTGACATTTTATTCCATTTATCTTCATATCTTTGACTATTTTTTCCTTCAAAATTTGTTCTAAAACTTTGCATGCTATTCAGATCAGATTAACTGGCCTGTAAATCCCCAAAACAATTTTTTCATTTTCTTAAGTATAGGTACTGCATTTGCTATTCTCCTCTTATACTGTGTCTTCCTCAATTTGAGGGATTTATTAAAAATCCTTTTTACCGGATTAGCTATTTCATGTGCCAATTCTTCCAATATTCTGGGATGGAGACGATCTCCCCGACTGGAGCTCATTTAGATCTTTGAGTTTTGCTTCCACCTCAGATGTGGAAATTTAAGTTTTTTATATATTCATTCCTACTCACCATCCTGCCTTTGCCCCCATGTTATACATTATCACCCTTACTGAAAAGTGAGGCAAGATATTCATTTATGTTTTGGCCCATACTTTGATTATCCTTCCGCTCTACTTTCATCCTCACTGCATAGTAGCCCCACTTCTTTTCTTGTTCTCTTTTGGTTTAGATGGCTAAAGAATGTTAAGATCTATTCTTTCTCCACTTTCTGTATATAAAGGTTATTCACAGTCAGTTTAACATGAAATAAAGTAAACCTATTCATTTTCAGATAAGATAAGGAGGTATCAAACTTTAATTTATTGAAATAATTGCAGATTGTATGAGGCTCTTGGATTCTGAAGTAAAACATATATAAAAGGAATCTTTATTTTATAACAGTCATGCATCTAGCATCTCAGCATAAGAGCACATACAAAATTACTGATCCATCTACTACTACTTTTATATGTTACCTTTATCCCTAATTTATCCATATCATCTGAAATCACAGGCATAAAATACACCAAAATTGGAGTGGGGAAAAACTCCATTTCTCTGCTTAGATGAGAAGTAAATATTCCCATTTTCTTTAACCTTATTCACTGTTAATGTCTTGTACAAACTACTCGCCTTGAGGAAAGATTTTACTTAGCTTCCTGAATCCTTCTTAAGCAGATAAAAGTTTCCAGCATTTATCTTCCTGTTGTCAAGAAGAAACAAGAATGTAATTAAGCATCTAAGACTTACGTTCTTTTCCACATCTTCTAAACAAAGGTTATATTCAAAGGGAAAAAAAGTTTCAGTCCAGTTATCTCCAGAAGATCAGAAAATTCTCTCATGGTATCACCTTCTCTATTTCCCTCATAAGCAATTCCTCTTCACCCTGGATAAGCTCTTACTCCAGAGAGTGTGTTATTGTCAGCTGGGGTGTGTATATGTGAGGAAAAGAGAGAGGGAGGAGAGTTTAGATGTGAAATTAACTAATGTGATTTTATGAAATCTCATAGGAAAGGCTGTAGCCCGAGTAAGCAAAGAGTTGGGGAGGTTCCTAGCAGAACATTCCGTTAAAATATTATTCTATCCACGCAGAAATGAGAGTGGGTAGGAAATACAAAGACAAAATCTGTTTTACAAACTCTTCTCTGCATCTAGTGGACTCTCCCTGTCTGTACTGCAAGCACTTTGACTGTAAATACTTCCATATATGAATATTTTATTCCATCTCCTTCAATTTATGCATTAGTCCAAATAGTACAGAATGCCAAGTCTGAAAAATATATTGAAAGAATAAGATTCAAGTTAGAGGGGAAAAAATATCATGTTAATTGGAAGGAAAAAAAAGGGTATAGCTCTTGTAGTACTGAATGGTTGCAGAAGCAAGAATAAGGATGCTACCACTTAAGCTAGTCTCAATCCATAATGGTTTACCTCATCCATTTGCTGAACCCACTTGAGATCCAAGAATGCTCTAATCTTCCCCCTCCCCCACTGCCCCACTCCCTCTATATGTTCTGAACAGTGACAAAAATGGAGTATAGCCTGAAGAATCTTTCTTCTGAGGGAACCCTTTCTATTGCTCCTATATACAGGAGACGTGAGATGTTGTTTAACACCAGCTCATGTTTGATGTGGTTGTTCAAGATGGGGGACCGGATAAAGAAGTGATGTGGTGGGGTCGTTAGTTCGAGGGAGTAGCTGTGACTCACTCCCTTTCTTATCCACTTGTCTATGGTGCTTCATTTGTAATGAAAAAGGGGCCAGGGCTCAAACAATTAGGTGTCAGAGCTCAAGCAATTTTTTTACATTCATAATTAATGCAGCAACCTCAGAGGTGCCTGGGCTATGAACTGTTAAGCCTCTAGGTGCCGGGGCTTAGACTTGGTAATCACTAACACAAATTAAGCACTGCTTGTCTGTGGTCGATCAAGACTATTCTTCTGAGAAATGGGAATTTCTGCCTCCTAGATTCAGATCTTGGTGGAAGCACATTCACTGTATTACAGTGGGCTCTCAGAGACTTTTGCACCCCTTCCCCAGTTCCAGGGTTTTCCCTGGTATACCTGTAACCTTTCCTCTAGTACCTTTCTGAGGAGGATGGATGAAAGGAACATTTTTGTCTGCGGCAAAATTTGTAGTTCCTCCTTAGAGCTCTGAGTGGAGTGGGGATGGACTGTTTTGGTTTGGCACCACTTTCTGCCACTCTTTTGCCTAGATTTTTCCCAGAGACAAGAGCCTGTTCATTTAGATGAGCACAGAATTCATTTGGAGTGAGTACGTACCTGCCAGGCGTGAAGCCAGACGTGGTGTCAGGCTGCTGAGCTATATGCCATGGCACTGATTGAAAATCTCATTGCATCCACTGAGGCAGCTGCCACAAAGATTTTTGCTAGGGACATTTTCTTAAGTATAGACCAGATGTCAGGATGGTCTCTGTCCTTCATGGCCTTTAGGTCACCCAGCCAATACATTGTGGCTCTTGAGAAGAATGCAGGCACCAGGGATGCTATTAAGGGTGGATGATGAAGCCTCAAAGGCCCTTCTAAGGGTGATTTCCACATTTCTATCATTTGGATTTTTGGGAAAGAAATCCCCTTTTGATGGAATTACCATATTTTTTGCTAGTGATGCTATTGCAGAATCTACCTTTAGAACATCTGTAATGTGATTTTTTTTTAAACTCTTCCAACTTACAATATCTAAGCATATGCCTGCTTATGTATTTAACCTTCCCATTCCTCTCTGATCACATCCTCAAAGGATGATTGCAATGAGATTGCTGTCTCGGGTTAGGATTTAGAAGGCAGGAATTTCACTATGGCCTTGTTTAGTGCCAGTTCAAGTTGGATATGGATTGTAGATGCAATTTTTTTGCACATGGTTTCAAACATTTTGAGGGGGGGGGCATAATGGAACACTTCTGTTACATTTTTTCCCCCATGTCCTGCTCAGAGCCTCAATCTGAGAGCTCCCCTTCCTCATCAGAAAAGGATGTATCTGAGTCAGGGGACAAATACCTTTTTTCTTTTACTTTTTGCTCTTCTTGGACTTCTTTAGCCTTGTTGGCCCATTTGGTAAGTGTGCTGCCCAGCTGTGGCCCGGGTATGGTCCTTTGTGTCTCAACTTTTGCAACACCTTGAGACCTCTAGATATGTCTCCCTCAGTGTTCTTCCACTTCCCCATCCTGGGGGTATAGGCTTTCATTTCTGGAGTTCCCTGATTCAAGCTGGGAAGAAGGAGATATTACTATGCCTCCTACTCCTCTCCCAGGGCATTTAGGACTCATTTTAGACTTTGGAGGAGGACCTGACGCCCCCTTAAGGTTTTTTTTTTTTGGTCCTGTTCTGCCCCAGAACTTAACACCTGGAGCTAGATGAAAGACAAGTCCTCTTCATCTCTGAAGTCTCTTTCCACTCTGCTCTGCATCTCCAGCTCAGGCTTTTCTTTCTGTGTTGGAATCATGGCTTCTTGGGGGGAGGGGGAAGTCCAACATGCCTGCCTGAGAAAAGGCAGGACACAATTCGTGATTTGGAGAGCCTGCAAAAGCAGTCTCAAACAGAACACTGCTTGAGTTTAGTGTGGTGTTCGCCCAACGCTTCTGCCATGCATGAGCGGGGGCAGAGGCGTCTGGAAGGGAGATGCTGTTGTGGCAGCTCTGAATGGGTGAGATCACACTACTGTTAAATACTTGATTCAGAAGAGGGAGAAGAAAGGCTGCTCACTATTGCCCTCCCACAAAATGGATAACAAGCTGGCAAAAAAGGGTCAGGGCAAAATGGACTGCCAGTTGACTGCTGCAGTGGAGGCAGAAGATCTGATTGCAGACCACAGAATGGAACATGGCTATCACAGGTTTTGCTACTGCCTTGAGCTGCCTCTAGAAGTTGTAGCTAGGAGGGGAATAGTCCATACATTTCAGAATTGTGGGAGACTGGGCTACAGAATATGAGACGGGAGATCTGACCTCAATCCATCATCAGCAAGAGACTATCCATCAGCGCCTCACTTTTTATGTCATAAATGTCCTGGCCTGAATCTGTATTATGCCGGATATAGGATATTGGCTTTGGCAAGATGAGCTTGAGGCAACTTTTGGCTTGTTTCTCAATGAGCTCACTCAGGAATGGAAGGTTCTATCCTGAGCCGTAGTTGGCCAGGTCCAATGCATCCAGAGTGGCTTATTTCAGCATTGGCCAGACTACTACATGTTTTAAGGGAAAAGGAAGATTTCTTCTTCAGATAAGGCACTGACAGTGCTTGGTTCTGCTGTGGACTACAGGCAGTCAGGGCTAATGACACAATTTACCACTGTGAATAGCTATTTTGGCAGCTTCTGTAGAGGTGGGGAAGAAAACTCCTGGGGCTTCCAACATAACCTTGCAACATGCTTCGACATATTCTGTTTCATTCCTTCTTTAAGTCTTAGTTTTCTGGCACTGATGCTTATGGTTTGGTCCTTCTTTGTTAATATAGCACATTGTTGCACAAAACCAGCAAGATTTGTGTGAGAGGTGATGATGAATGGGCCACTTAGGAGACAGTGACAACAGCTAAGACAGGTGTATTATGATGATACTCCAGATCCACAATTCTTATATAATGGTAGCTCCCAAAACTCACCCATTTCATCCTCACCCAAACCAATTTTACATTCAACAGCAAACACACACTTTGTCCAAACCATGAATAGGGTCAGTTGTACTAGGATGGCTCCTCAAAATGCCAACCTCTTCATGGACCACCTCAAGAAAGGATTTCTGGACAAATGCACCACAAAACAAGTGTTATACCTGAGATACACTGACGATATTTTCATCCTCTGGACAGATGACTTAAGATGATGACCTCATAGATTTCCACCACAGCTTCCCCAACTAGCACTCAACCATCAAACTCTCTCTAGAACACTTCCACACAAGCATCAACTTCCTGGATGCTACTATCACCTTCAATAATGGAACCTTACAGAGAACTATATACAAGAAATCCATAGATCATCGCACTTGCATTCACACATCCAATAGCCACAAAGTCTGTTATCTACAGACAGGCATCCATATATTACAGAATATGCACTGAGGAGAAGTCTGTGATACATGCCTTAACACATTGGAAACTGCCTTTATGAAACAAAGACACTCCATCAAAGAAGTAGATCACATCATCGAATGGGCTACTCAAATACCCCAAGAGAACCTGCTTCAATACAGAGGAGGAAAAAGAGCCCTCTAACTGCACACCCTAAGCCAGTGGCAGGCAACCTGTGGCCCGCAGGTGGCCAATCGAGGTAACCTGCTAGCGGGCTAGGAGAGAGTGTTTACATTGGCCATCCACAGGCACAGCTGCCCGCAGCTCCCAGTGGCCGCAGGTCACCATTTCCGGCCAATGGGAACTGCGGGAAGTGGCACAGGCTGCAGGGATGTGCTGACTGACGCTTCCTGCAGCTCCTATTGGCTGGGAAGGGCGAACCGCGGCCACTGGGACCTGTGGGCAGCCGGTCAATGTAAACACTGTCTCACGGTCTGCCAGCAGATTAGCCTGATGGGTCACAGGTTGCCCACCATTGCCCTAAACTATAACCTGCCACCCCTCAGCTGAACCCATATGAGGTATCATTAACCAATTACAACCCATATTCAATGAGAACCACATCTTGGGGAAAAAAACTCTCTCAACCCCTCTTTTTTTTCTGGCCTTCAAACAACCCCCTACATCACCAAGCTCATCATCATAAGCAAGTTCCCCGCAGACACTCTACTCAAAGCAGCACCAGACTCTGCCATAACAAGATGCAAAAGCTGCCAACATATCCCGACTGCTATGGTGATCAATAACCCTCCATTGGTCCTACACATGCTGATCAGAACATGTGGTGTACCTCATCCAGTGCACTAAATGTCCCACTAACAACTACTATGTGGGTGAAATGAGACTATCATTACTCTCTCAAATGAAGTCAGACAGAAAAATAATAAAAGACAAAAATATCACCCATGGATGAACGCTATTCACAAGCGATCACTCCATATCTGCTTTTTCTGTCCTCATCCTCAAAGGCAACCTACACAATACCTTCAAAAGACAAGCCTGAGAACTTAAATTCTTAACTTTGTTAGAGACTAAAAATCATGAATTCAACTAAGACACTGGTTTTATGGGTCATTACAACAATTCATAACTGCCTAAACCTTTGTTCTATGACTGCAGAAATGTTAACTCCCACTTCATCTTGAATAGTCTCCTACAACATGTTATCCCCCATCTATTCCACCTTCTATTTAACTGTGATACCATAAGTAACTTTCCCAGATCTGAAGAAAAGCTCTGTGTAAGGTCAAAAGCTTGTCCCTCACTGATAGAATTTGGTCCAATAAAAGATATTAACTCAGCCACCTTGTTTCATTGAAATAAATACCATTTATGCACTCAGAAACTTTTGAAAATACCACTAGGCATCTATCCACATCTTTAAGTGCATAAACACCTTTAAAAAATCAGCCTCTGTGTGCTGACTACCATCCCCTTGCACATGATGGTAAGGAGTGAACTGAAGAATAGCCAAAGCTTCATCCCGCTCTCCTCCCAGGTCAGTGCTGCTGAGCTGGAGAAGGCGTATTGGAATTTGTTACTGGTATAGGCAGCAGAGAATTACTACCATCTCCATGCAAGCTGGGAAACACAAGAAACTCAGACATTCATATCTCAGTCACTCTGCATTCCAGGAATCCTTCTGGGGTGGGGCACATTACCCACCACTCCTTTCTCAAGACTGTGTTGAAAGAAACAAGCTAGCTCTTAATAATTAAAAGATGTTACAATACATTTTTAAATAACCTATACTTTATCATGTTTCATTACATCTGTATCTCTCTATTTGTGCACATTTTGAAGGAAAAAACTAGGTGCTGAATTATCTATCCCTAGGAACTACCCATTAGAAGGCGGAAACTAAGCAACATTTAACCCTCCATAGGTTTCACCTCAAAGAATGAGAGTCACATGATCCTCTCAAAGGGTGAGATATTTAAAGTCTTCTGGAAAGTTCAGGCCTGTGAGCCACAATCCTTCACTGATCATCAGAATCTGTGTGAAAAGTAGGGTGGAAATGTGAAAAACCCTGGTCCATTTCCAGGCAACTTTTTCCTTTCTGCAATAATTCCTGGCATTCCTCTACCTCCTGGCAGCAAGGCCACCCCATGAACTACGTCATCTTCTCTCTCCATTGTACTTATGCCCTGTCCACCTATGTCCCATCCACCAAAGGGATTAGAAGTGTGGACCAAGATTTAATGGTACCTATTGTAGAATTAACTCCAATGCAGTTCTCTATGGGAAATCCACCAGATTTAGGAGGAGAAGATCATGAACAGCAACTGATCTTTTGATTTGACCCTTTCCCACCTTGACTTGTTTCATCCAAGTTCATCTTTTGAATCCCCAACTATGGTGTGTGAGCACTTTGACTCCCTATTTCTATGCTCGCCCACTCTACTTCCACCTTGTTTTTCTCCCCTCCATCAGTGTAAAAAAAAAAAAGAATCTTAGACCTCAAATAAATAATTGTGATGGTAACTGAAGGGAGGAAGCATGTACCATTGAAACAAGTCTAGCAGGAAATGTATGTTGGGGTTAATGAAAACTGAAATGTGGAGAATGTAAATGCTGCTTTAATAAACTTATCCCTGCAAAAACAAGAGGTGGCAAAAAAGATTTCCACTATGGAAAGAAAACATTTGGATAGGCTTTGCAAAATAATAATGAGTACAGAGTGTAAATGCATAAAGATGATCCAAAAGCACTAAAAGACTAAGCAATATACCTTAGAGTGGATAGGGCATAGAAAATGGCTTAATCTAAATGGACAAAGTAAATATTGGATGGATCTTAATGGATATTTGAATCTAAGATAAATTAATACTTAAATAAGAGAAACATTTCAGTGTTACATATTATATTTGTTCACCATCTAAAAAGGATAGCACCTATTACATGTTAAATAGTGTGATTTACAAGAAAACCACATGTTCAATTGAAATGACTGGATTCAAAGGCCTCATAATTATTGTCCTCCCTAATGCATCAAGAACCTTGGGGTAATGAAAAGAGATTTTAAAAAGCATTTATTATTCTAGCACCAAGGAATTCCAGTTTCTAGTTCTTTTTAAACTGACAACTTAATTCCTTATGTTTGCTGATGGTTGTATATACAGTTTATCTGTTGTACTACATTTTTTACAGCAAGTTAGGCACTTCGTAGTATGCATAGAAAGTCCTTGCTATGAAGAATTTACAATTTAATTTTAGAACTAACAAGGAGTAGGTATAATAAGAAAATGGGGAATTACACTTAAGTGGATCAACTGCACACACTACCTATCTAGGTTTTTATATGACTCTCATCACTGTGGTAACCGTGTCTAACTAGTGATCTGCACCTGCAATTACCACAGTTGTGAATGCAACTGTACTAATTGTGAGAGCAAATTAGACATGCACCTCACTGAAAGTGTTTGCAACCAATCCTGAAAAACGTGGTATCAAAATCCTTAAAGATAAACTTCAAGTCTTTCCAGATAGCCTAGACATTAGCCAGAAACATCATAGTAAATTCTATTTCAATAAAATGCATTTTAAGGATATGCAGTAGGATTGGTTAGCATGAGCTATACTTGGAAAGATGTGAACATTCTGATCATGAAATAAATCACAATTATGTCATGTTCTTTGTCTCACAGAGATATAGTAGTCATAACTAGAGCAATTAGACTTTATGTGGAAGGTGAGGTTGTAATACTTGAGAGATGAGGTATATGTGGAAAGTTTTACTAAAATATAAGGTATAGTTTCTCAGGTAACTTTCAGAAATGGGAGTTTTTCAATACTATGTTCTTTCTCTACCACTGTTATGTCCAACATTTCCATTTACAATTCTTTGACAGATCTCAGGCTTTCAGTGTAGAACTGTATAATATTTAATCAAGAAAACTCTTGGATACTGTAACAGGTATACCTAAATTTAAAATAAAAATGAAGAGCTTCTTACTTGCAAACACTAGCATTTCTAATTTCTAAGAGAGATATCTGGCAAAAATGGGATTTTTCAACTTCTGTGGGCATATCAGAGCACAGTAGTTTAAGTGAAATAGAACGTTCTTCAAACAAAGTTTCATTCACATTTAAAACAAAGCAAATAAAGGATCAAACTGTCCCCCAAGTGGGTTATTCCTTGTAGAAAACAGAAAACTCAGTGATTCTGGTATCACAGAGGTTCCACCTTATTGTTCTGTTCAATGTTGTAGTGGGAGTTGCCTTCAATCCCATAGAACTGGCACAGAGCTTCCACCCAAAATACATAGTGTCCTGACATTGCAGGGATCCGGTCTAACCACACAACTTCCAGCCTCCTCACTGAACTCTGCTTACCCCTTGGGGGAAACGGGGCTGCTGTACCATGGGGAAACCCTCATAAGTCAAGGTTGGCATAATAAGCATTAATTTAAAAGGGGATTCCTCACCCATTTTAAAGGCTCGGGAATGATTTACAAAAGCATTTAGAGTACGTCATCACTGCATCTGAGAGTAACCCTGCTAGCCCCAGCTCCACAGACTTGTAGTAGCAGGGCTCATACTAGCACACTAAAAATAGCTATATGCATGCTGCTGCTGCTCAGTTTCAGAGCCCAAGCTCCAGCCCGAGACCTAACATCAAAGCACCATCTACATAGCTATTTTTAGCATGCGAGCATGACCCCTACACCACCAGAAATCTGTGTGCTCAAGCCGTGAGGTTCATTCCCAGATAAAGTATAGCCCTATGTGATCTGCAGTGATTTATAATTATACAGAGACTAGATTTCAGAGTGGTAGCCGTGTTAGTCTGTATCAGCAAAAACAACAACTAGTTTTTTGTAATTTACCTCTGCTGATACTCTCACCTTCTTGTCAACTGTTTGAAATGGGCCACCTTGGTTACATTGGCCTCATCAGCACTAGAAAAGTGATTTTTCCTCCCTTGGTATTCACCACTTCCTGTCAACCATTGAGAACAGGGCACTTCCACCTTAACTGAATTGGCTCATTAGCACTGATCCCCAACTTGGTAAGGTAACTCTCATCTTTTCATGTGCTGTGTATTTATACCTGCCTATTGTATTTTCCACTCCTTGCAACTAACGAAGTAGGTTTTAGCCCATGAAAGCTTATGCCCAAATAAATTTGTTAGTCTCTAAGGTGCCACAAGGACTCCTCATTGTTTTTACAGAGACTAGAATAGCTTTTATAATATATTATATTGTGGTTTTCCTTTAAGAGGAAAATTCAAGCCATTTTTCAGTCCATATAACAGTAGAGTCTAATTGTATAAAGTAGTTAATTGGCATCTTTGTCAAAATAAAGAGCTAGTATAAAGGATTCTCATTTCCTTCAATCAGAGAATGAAATAAGAAATTGCACTGATGTAAAATCCAAACTCTTAAATGGATAGTTGGTATTACAGAATAACAGGAATTACTTCCATTGTAAGGATATATTGAAACCATTCTGTTACATACAGTAATCTTCAGCTAAATGGTCTAATGCACATTTCAAACAACAGGAAAAATTGCTTATCATCTGCCTAAGTAGAAGTTCCATTTTTCTCCTCTGGGTGGTCTAACTAAACAATGTTGAGTTACAGTAGTGACTCAAAGTCAAGTCAGGAAGTGAGCATCACTACTACCAAGTACATCTACGGGTTTGCCCTGACAATAATCAACCATTGGCTGTTTCCTCTTTGAAAGATTTATTTATTGACTTAATCAAATGAAAACACACACATTACTAAGAAACCATTCTAATAGCACCCTCAGGAAAATGTGTAACCAAATTGTAGAGCTTTTTTTCCTTTCTTTCTTTTTATGAAGAAGTAAAACACAGCAGCCTGATTGCTCTCTTGCTTGGGTGGAATTATCGGGAGTAACTTCAAGTAAGAGTTTTATCTGCCTCTGTGATCTTCATGAGAAGAGAACAAGCTCACAGTAGACAACATCTGACTTTCATAAAAATGTGGATGGATTTTGATCTTACTATGAAGTGAGGAAAGGCTGGGCAGAGGAAACACTATTTGACTTGACTACCTGTGAGATTGGTGGGAAACTGGAGTAACCTAGTGGTGAATCAATGTAATTCAAGTGTAAATCAGTATAATCCCAAAGTAAAAGAGTGGGGAGTCAAGCTCTGTACATTTAATTTATACGCTTTATTCATTCTCTATTGTATAATAGAGGAAAAAAATGGCTCCTCCACTTAACAAACGAATGGTCTTGATTCACTCCTCAGTTTCACTAGTTTTACAATGGTGTAACTTCATTTAATTAAATGGATTAATATTGATTCATGCTCATATAAGTGAGAGGAGAATAAAGCCCAATTTCAAAGATTTTAACCAAGACTCTGAGGCTCAGTATAGAAAGTACCCAACTCATATTTCAAAACTAGGGAGGTCAAATCTTCTTGTCCTCATTAATGCTGTAGTTGTATTAACATTTCTGTTAGAGCCCTCTAACTCAGGTGAGGAGGAGGAATAGGAATAGAAAATTTAGGGAAATAAAAGACGACGTAAGAAGAGGGAGCAGATACTTTATATTTCCGAATGGAAGAGAGAATACTGTTTACGTTAAATGAAGATAAATTATTTTTCACTTTTATATTACCCAGCCATAAAAGCAGGTTTCCTTCCTCGATATGTCTAATTTGAACTAATATTTTGTTCCCATGCATATTTTGATTTAGAACTATATGAATATATATTCTGTATACTCTCCTCCCACTCAAATGCAAAAGTATTAATATGAGGGAGTTGGACAGCACTCAATAAGTTCCTTATCTCATAAACATCGTAGTTTCATTTTTCACTCAGTCTGAGCACTGATCACACCAGACACTTTTCCTGCAAGTAAAACCCTCCCTTTGAAATTCTCACCTGTGCCCCATTTTATAGTAGTTTTAAAATTAAATGTGTAACTAACTCAAATAATGATACTGCAACTGCACCTATGTATTCTAAGCTGAATGTATTTTGGGAATCACATAAGTCCCAACTGAATAGGTAACTATGGGCTAGTTGCTAAGATGCAGCTGGTCTTTCCAGTCTAAGTATGTGTCTCTCATATTAGAGACAGATATAATATGAGAGACACGTATATACACCTCTACCTCGATATAACGCTGTCCTCAGGAGCCAAAAAATCTTACTGTGTTATAGGTGAAACCGCATTATATCGAACTTGCTTTGATCCACTGGAGTGCGCAGCCCCACCCCTCTGGAGCACTGCTTTATCGTGTTATATCTGAATTCATGTTATATCGGGTTGCATTATATCGAGGTAGAGGTCTATATGCCAGATCCTGCTCCCATTCAAGTCAAGAGACTGCAAAAGGAATTAAAAATTTCAGAACATAATCCATACAAAATTATGCTACAGAATGATCTACTTCTTTCCATAGGAAAATCTCATTGCTGTACACCTCTTATACAAGATGAATCAATCATGGATAACTGCAATGACAGTCTATGTGGGAGCTATGTGTGCCTCTTTTTGCCACACTTAACATCCAATAATGAAATGTTCTAGGTGAGAAAAAAGACAGTGAAAAGGATAACTGGGCTTTTCTAAAAGAATCAGAGAAGAAAGAGATGGACGAGGCGAACAGGGGCTGCTAACAGGGAGTTTCACAAGGGAGTTCTCCAGGTGATGGAGGAGCAAATACAGCACCCTTGGGTAAGTGACTGTCTCTAGTGTGTGTTTGTTTGTGTTTGGGGGTTACTTGCTGTGTGCTGAGCTTGTGTTTGTCTGTCTGTTTGTTTGTTTGAAGGCCCATGTGCTGTGGCTCGTAGCAGGGCTGGCTCTGGCTTTTTTGCCGCCCCAAGCAAAAAAAAAAAAGGGGGGGGGTGGCCAGAGTGGCAAAGCAAGGGGAAAAAAAAAAACACGGAGCGGCCAGAGTGGCAAAGCGTGGGGGGGGGGGAACAAAACAAAAACGACGCAGCCGGCAAAGCAGGGGTGGGGGGGAAACAATAGAGTGGCGGGACAACAGCGTGGTCGGCAAAGCGAGGGAAAAAATAAAACAAGAACAGGGCAGCCGGAGCCAGGGTGCAGGGGGACTCCCTGTGCTCCAGAGTGCGCGCCGGTCTAGTGAAGGGAGGGGGAGGGGGAGAGAGAGAAGTGAGGTGGCCAGCACTTCAGTAGGGCGCTCGTCATGTGACCCTGACCGCCGTGTCACCTGCCGGGAGGGCTCTGCACTGCTCCGGTCGGCGGGGAGGGAAGGATGTGGGCTGCCTGCTGAGTTTGCTGCAGGACTCTCCCCTCCTCCATGCCACTGCCCCCTACAGGGCAGCCAGAGCAGGGAACAAAAAAAAAAGCATCCGTGCCGCCCTAGGTTTGGGCGGAATGCTGCCTCGTAGAATCTGCCGCCCCAACGCAAGCTTGCTCGGCTGGTGCCTGGAGTTGGACCTGTTGGCAGTTGGAAGCTGTGAGCTTCAAAGGAAGGTTTGAAAGCTAGAAGCCTTAGTCAGTGGGCGGGGCTTTCAAGCAGGCCAGGGCTTTATAAAGCAGTGCGCAAGCGACCAGAGAGCTTTGCGAACAGGGGCTGCTAATGGAGTTTCACAAGGGAGTGTGGAAACTACAGTCAAAACATTTTGAGTTAAACAAAACCCTTTCATTAACTAGGAGACCATGTAGGCAGAAGCCTAGATGCAGAGTGGGGGCTATCCAGTTTATTGCACTGAGTGCAGCATGTATGATTACCTGCCCTGTGAGCAGGTGGCATGTGTGTGCATTCAGTGCAAGGAGCTCCTGGACCTCAGCGACCGCGTACGGACTTTGGAGGCCAGGGTGGCGGAACTGGAGGAGCTAAGGGAGGCAGAAAGGTATGTTGATGAGGCTTTCCAGGACACTGTAGAATTGTCCCATCTCTGGTCAGACAGCCCCTGTGCTGTTGAGGAGGATGAAAGGCCCAGGGAAGCAGAGCAGTCAACAGGAGCAGAGGGAAACCTTCCCATACTTGGGACCCTCCTTCCAGATGATGTTAGGGTATCCTCTCACACTAACGTTACCTCTCCAGGGGAGGGAACTCCAGCCACTAGGAAAAGGCAGGTGTTAGTAATGGGAGATTCGATCATTAGAAACATAGATAGCTGGGTTTGTGATGACCGAGAGAACCGTATGGTGACTTGTCTGCCTGGTGCAAAGGTTGCGGATCTCTCGAGGCATCTGGTTAGACTTATGTGTAGTGCTGGAGAGGAGCTGGTGGTCATGGTACATGTAAGTACCAATGACATAAGGAAAGGCGGGAGAGACGTCCTGGAGGCCAAATTTAGGCTGCTAGGAAAGAGACTGAAATCCAGGACCTCTATGGCGGCATTCTCAGAAATGCTTCTAGTTCCACGCGCCGGGCCAGGTAGGCAGGCAGAGCTTCAGAGTCTCAATGCGTGGATGAGACAACAGTGTAGAGAGGAGGGGTTTAGATTCATTAGGAACTGGGGAAGCTTTTGGGATAGGGGGAGCCTATATAGGAAGGATGGGCTCCACCTAAACCAGAGTGGAACCAGACTGCTCTAACATTAACAAGTTCCTGGACTGGCAAATGGCATTCACCAAGAGTTCTGAAAGACTCAAATGTGAAGGTTGTGGAATATTAACCAGGCCGTTTGTAACCTGTCTTTAATCGGCCTCTGTACCCACACGACTGGAATATTAGCTAATGGTAAAGCAATATTTAAAAAAGGCTCTAGAGGTGACCCGGCAATTACACACCGCGTAAGTCTAATGTCCAAGTACCGGGAAAAATTGTTGAAACAATAGTAAAGAATAAATTGTTAGATACATAGAATACATACATTTTGGGCAAAAGTCACACATGGGTTCTGTAAAGGAAAATAGTGTCTTACTAATCTATTTAGAGGAGTTCTTTGAAGAGGTCAAACAACATGTGGACAGGGGGATCTGGTGGGACATAGTGTTACTTAGATTTCCAGATAGCTTTGCAAGGTCCCTCACCAAAGGCTCTTACGTAGATTAAGTGTGTCATGGAATGAGCAGGGAAAGTCTTTTCATGGATTGAGAACTGGTTTAAAAGACAGGGAACAAAGGGTTAGGAAATTAATGGTAAATTTCAGAATGGAGAAGGGTAACTAGTGGTGTTCCTCTAGGGTCAGTTCTAGGACCAATCCTATTCACTTATTGATAAATGATTTGGAGAAAGGGATAAAAACTGAGCGTGGGAAAGTTGCAGATGATTACTAAACTGCTCAAGATAGTTAAGACCCAAGCAGACTGTGAAGACTTCAAAAAGATCTCACCAAAACTAAGTGATGGGCAACAAAATGGCAAATGAAATTTAAGGGGATAAATGTAAAGTAATAGCACATTGGAAAAAACCCCAACATATACATACAAATATGATGGGGGCTATTTTAGCTACAACTGATCAGGAAAGAGATGCTTGCAGTCATCTGTGGATAGTGTTTCTGAAGATGTCCACACGTGTGCAGAAATGGTCAAAAAAAGCCGAACAGGGATGTTAGGAATTATAAAGGGATAGAGAATAAGAAGTGTAGAATATAATTATTGCCCTTATATAATATCGATTGGTTACACCCACATCCTTGAATACTGCATAGAGATGTGGTCTCCTCATCTCAAAAAAAGATATACTAGGCCA
>NC_133770.1:15302723-15340014 GCF_003597395.2 Chelonoidis abingdonii | reverse complement strand
CATTAGAAAAGGTTCAGAGAAGAGCAACTAAAATGATTAGGGGTTTGGAATGGATCCCATATGAGGAGAGATTAAAGAGGCTAGGACTTTTCAGCTTGGAAAAGAGGAGACTAAGGGGGGATATGGTAGACGTATATAAAATCATGAGTGATGTGGAGAAAGTGGATAAGGGAAAGTTATTTACTTATTCCCATAATACAAGAACTAGGGGTCACCAAATGAAATTAATAGGCAGCAGGTTTAAAACAAATAAAAGGAAGTTCACACAGCGCACAGTCAACTTGTGAAACTCCTTACTTGAGGAGGTTGTGAAGGATAGGACTATAACAGTGTTTAAAAGAGAACTGGATAAATTCATGGAGATTAAGTCCATTAATGGCTATTAGTGAGGATGGGTAAGAAATGGTGCTCTTAGCCTCTGTTTGTCAGAGACTGATGGCAGGAGAGAGATCACTTGTTAGGTTCACTCCGTCTGGGGCATCTGGCATTGGACACTGTTGGTAAACAGGATACTGGTCTAGATGGACCTTTGGTCTGACCCAGTACAGCCATTCTTATGTTATGTTCTTAAGACCGATTAGATTACATAGCCATGAGGTCGTTTGCCTCCTCTGTGCATGATTGTTCTAACATTCAAATCAAGAAATACAGATTTTTCTTGTACGTAAGTAACTACATTTACTGTTAGACAGCTACACACACATTTTAAAAAAATTAAGAAAAAAAGTCCTCCATGCCACCAAATAATTGGGTTTAGTGTTATTAATTAAAGAATCAGTTAATTGCTTTTGCCAAATATATTTCCTTTTATCAAATTATTTTTTTAAAGTTACACTCCTGTAAAATTCATTATCTTTTAAATACAGGATAATAGGAATGCTCTTTATGGGATTACAGTAAATGACTAGTACAAGTACACATTGGAACCATTTGGTTACACAAAGAAATCTCCAGCTCTTTAATGGACTAATGCATGCCGAAATGTAATGGGGTAATTTGCTCAACATCTACTTAAGAAGATGACTCTGGGGTGCCCGAATTTTCCCTTCTCAGGGGTCTGACAAAGCAATATATTGCAAACATGAAAGCATCTGAGACACTTTGGATAGATATTGTTAAGATGAAGCCAGTGCATAATTAGACTCTGTTAAAAGAAGTGCCTCCAACCGCCTCTTGGAAAACATTCCTAAAAATCATTTTTAAAAACAAAAAACAAAATGGAAGATATCTAGGATTTGTTTCAACATTCATTTTACCCTCTTTTGTGATATCCAGAACTTTACTATTTTTAACTGATGGAACTAGAAGATTGTGACCTGTTGAGCTATAAGGCCTGTTCTTGTTTCTGAAATTTGTTAGGTTCTTAACACTAAAAATATCTGTACTTTGTCAGCAACAGTCATTTTCCAACAAAACTGTGTGAAGTCCTGAGTTACTAGTATTTAAAACTAACATTTCTATCCTCACCAATGTCGAGTCAATTTGAATTTCTGGTGATTTGAAGGCTCCATTACATTTCAACAGGGACCATTCATGAGAGCTATTTACTGGAGTTTAAGTCTACAGCAAATCCCTCTCTATCTGTATATGTATATAAATACACCTCTACCCTAATATAACATGACCTGATATAACACGAATTCAGATATAACGTGATAAAGCCGTGCTCTGGAGTGGTGGGGCTGCATGCTCTGGTGAATCAAAGCAAGTTCAATATAACGTGGTTTCACCTATAACAAGGGGTAAGGTTTTTTGGCTCCTGAGGACAGCATTATATCAGGGTAGAGATGTATATATACACACTATGCACATGTGCATGCACACACATATACAGATATATTTACCCTTGTTTTTCCAATTAAATAGCTTATTAACTGGACTATACTTGATGATGGGGAAACTTCCAAAGAGTTAGAGTTCAGGCACAGATAAGCATCTAAGAATTGAATGCTTATCTGAATTATCCTTTAAAAAAAATTACAGCCCCAGCACCACAAGCCCATGTGACTTTTCCTCACTAGTATCCACACATTATTATCCCCTTCTATCTAGTCTCAAGTCTTCTTGAAATGATTGGGTGGCCCTGTGCTTTTCCATTCCCCTTTAACATCTGGTCTCAAAAAGCAAGGTCCTCCAAAGGTTTTCAGGGTCCCACGCATTGATATTGGATTGCTATACGCAGCTGGTAGGAGTGCTGGTACTGACATCAGAGAAATGACTGGTAGACCTGTAAGTCTCCTTGTAGGATTTTTGAGGCCTCTCCCCTTTCCTCAGTGTTTGGGGACAGTGAGATGCCATCTTTCCTCCTCTCAGGTGATCAAGGACTTAAGAATTAATCATTGCATTTCATGGGACACTTTCAGATGTAAGAGGCCAGGAACAGTAAAACACTTCTATGATCTCTAGCTCCAAAAAGTGGAGTAAGTGAGTAAGCTGCCTTCCCTGCAAATATCATGACATGGGGATTTGGCCTTATTCTATGGCCTCGAGAAAACCAAGCTCAATGTAAGGGACAGCTACATACCACATGAAAATGTTCACAGTGGCCTTCTCTCTCCTCATGTTTATCAGCCACATTTTAATTTACGTATTGTAGTACTATATTCAGCTGAATATCAAATAGTACTTAGCTGAAGAGGAACTAAAAACTGAACAGTGGAAAACAATAAATAATAAAATCACAGCTATTATTTTACCTTTACTGCATGATGTTAGTTAATCTTCACTTACCTTTTCTGGAGTTGGAAGAAAATAAAGATCACATCAGCAGTACTCTGAAACCACTCGGTGACAGACAATCCAAGCATTTATAAAGCACTTATCACCAAGGTATCCAAGTGCCTCTCACAAAGAAATTTGACATGGTGTTGTAGAAGCTGATTGAGGACTCTTGCCAAGGCTTTACCTGGATTAGACAGACAGGAGATCCCTTGGTAATTTGCATACTCTAAGCCATCACCCTTTGTATTATATAGAGGGAAGTGAATTGTATCTTTGATATCACTTGGCATGGTCTCAGATTCCTAAATGGATGCAAACAACTATTGATGACTGTGCGTAAGTGCTGTTTAGCCACAATTATTATTATTATTAAATAATGTATTATGTGCTTATTGTTATGCTTTAGGTGCTTTTGGTGAGCTGAAGCAACAGTCTGAGGATTTGACTGAGATTAAATCTGCCCTTCTGATGGAAAATGAGTCACACTGCTCCCCCTAAGGTCATCAGAGTCCATGGTGCCTACCACAGGGGTGTAGTAGAAAGAGAGCGCATGAGACATGAGGCCTGGTATAAAAAGCTTTATACAACTTATCCATTGGCCTTAAGTGATGCACAGGATGTTGTGCAGACTCTAGGCCCTGGCATGAATTTCACACAAAGAAAGGAAGGTACAGCAGATAAGGGCCAAACAGAATCAAGCCCTGCTAATATCAATCAGATTTGGCAAGATGCCTGCTTGCAGGTCCACTATCCGATACATAAACCTGGCGAAAACAGGGCTGGCCCAAATAATTTACACGCTGAAAGATGTTACTACTAAAGATTACTTATAAATTTTGAAAAGTTTGCAAATATGACAATATTTTAAGCAAAACTACTACTACTTTCAAGTATCAGAGGGGTAGCTGTGTTAGTCTGGATCTGTAAAAGCAGCAAAGAATCCTGTGGCACCTTATAGACTAACAGACGTTTTGGAGCATGAGCTTTCGTGGGTCAATACCCACTTCGTCAGATGCATGTAGTGGAAATTTCCAGGGGCAGGTATATATGTGCAGGCAAGCTAGAGATAATGAGGTTAGTTCAATCAGGGAGGATGAGGCCTGTTCTAGCAGTTGAGGTGTGAAAACCAAGGGAGGAGAAACTGGTTCTGTAATTGATTGAACTAACCTCATTATCTCTAGCTTGCCTGCACATATATACCTGCCCCTGGAAATTTCCACTACATGCATCTGACGAAGTGGGTATTGACCCACGAAAGCTCATGCTCCAAAACGTCTGTTAGTCTATAAGGTGCCACAGGATCCTTTGCTTTTACTACTACTTTGTAAATATTGACTGAACTCAAACCAAATCTAATTTTCTGCATTACAGATTTGAATCAAATATTCCACAAAATTCCACAGGACTCTGTGTCTGAATGAGGCTCTGATGTCTTATGCAGCATTTATACGGCACCATAAGCTTACACAGTGATTTACACAACGTACCAAGACACACACGGCCCCTTCCTGAAGAGTTCACATTATAGCAGAACCAGCAACTCAAATGTAAAAATAGAAAAGAGAGAAAAGCAAGGGATCATAAATTTTACATCTAATTAGAATGTAACAGGTAAAGTTTTTTTTTTAAAAAAAAGCAAGCAACTTGTGCTTTAATAGAAAGAAACTCAAGAAATTTCAAAAGTTGAATTAAAAGGTGAGACTAATTCCTTTAACTACAGCATTTCGCTCCCTTCCAGCATTTCTTCAAATACTTTGTGGTTTCTTCGTTATGCTTTTATTTTTTTCTAACAATCTACTAAACAGTCTCATTCCTGTAGAACTTCTTTTCAACAGCATCTTATCTGAATGCGTCACTGCTAACACTAGTCCCTTCTGATCCTGACTGGACCATCAACTTGTGAGTTGATCAACTTGAGTACTTGGGGTCCAGGTCCCAGTTTCTCTTCTGTCCCTTCAAGAGTTTTTTACAGCAAAACAGATAGCTGCTGGTGAAATGAATGCAATTAATTTGCTTTGCAAAAGAATTGCTCTGATTCTTCTGGTAGACCTAACAGTCAGATTCTTTAGTCTGGTTAAAATGTGCTTAGCATAATACCACAAGGTTCCTGGGGATAAGGTGAGTTTATGTCACTGTTGCAACCCTAGGGCTAGCCAGAGACCGTTTCAGCCACTGGTGAAACTTAGAGCAGCCTAAGGCAAGCTATCAGTTGTATCTGGCTGCCTATGGCCCAAAAAGACTGCTATGGCAGCTGGGGATCCATGAAGTGCGGAGAAGTTGTACCCATGCCCTCTCTTCCCTAGTTATATGAAACAAACAGAAGAAACCCTACTAAGGGACTAAATTTACCTCCAAACAAACCTAAACAACTCTTGAAAAAACATGAGCTAAGAACTATGACTCAAAGAGAAACAGGAAGTTCTAACCCTTGCCAGATAGGGAGAAGAAAGAGAGAGAGAGGAAGAGAGCTGAGAGCATGATGATGTAGCACAGGGGTCGGCAACCTTTCAGAAGTGGTGCGCCGAGTCTTCACTTATTCACTCTAATTTAAGGTTTCGCGTGCCGGTCATATATTTTAATGTTTTTTAGAAGGTCTCTCTCTACAAGTCTATATATTATAAATCTCCAGCTCTTTAATGACTAATGCATGACCGAAATTGATAATGGTGTAAGTTTGCTCAATCTACTTCAGAGCTGACTCTTGGGGTGCCGAATTTTTCCCTTCTCAGGGGTGTGACAAGAGCAATATATTGCAAACATGAAGCATTGAGACCTTTGGATATATTGTTTAAGATGAAGCCGTTTTAATTAGACTCTGTTAAAGAAGGGCCTTCCAACCGCCTCTTGGAAACGATTCTAAAAATCATTTTTAAAACAAAAACAAATGGAAGAATCTATTTTTCACTATTCATTTTCCTCTTTATATCAAACTTTACTATTTTTAACTGATGGAACTAAAATTGTGACCGTTGACTATAAGGCCCTGTTTCTTGTTTTCCTGAATTTGTTAGGTTCTTAACACTAAAATATCTGTACTTTGCGCAACGTCACTTTTCCAACAAAACGTAGTGAGTCTGATTACTAGTTTTTAAACTAGACATTTCTTCCTCACAATGCGAGTCATTTGAATTCTAGGTTATTTGAAGGCTCCATACATCTTCAACAGTGCATTCATGAGAGTATTTACTGGAGTTTAAGTCAGCAATCCCTCTCTATCTGTTATGTTAAATCACACCTCTTACCTAATTACATTGACCTGATATACACGGAATTCAATATAACGTGATAGCCCGTGCTTGGGTGGTTGGGCTGCCATTGGTCTGTGATATCAAAGGCAAGTTTCAATATAACGTGGTTTCACCGTATACAAGGGTAAGGTTTTGGGCTTGAGGACAGATTTATCGGTTAGCTATGTATTACACACTATGCACATAGTCATGCACACTATACAGATATATTTTACCCGGTTTTTTTGCAATTAAATGCTTATTAACTGATCACTTTGATTATGGCGGAACTTCCAAAGACGTTAGTTCAGCACGATAAGATCTTAAGAATTGCTGTTATCTGAATGTTATTTAAAAAATTACGCCCCCACCACTAAGCCATTGATTTTCTCACTGTATCCAGCACATTATATATCCCCTTTCTATAGTCTAAGTTCTTCTTGAATGATTGGTGCCTGTCTATTTCCATTTCCCCTTTAAATCTGGTCTCCAAAAGCAAGGTCTCCAAAGATTTTCCGGTCCCCGCATTGATATATCTGGATTGCTATACCGCAGCTGGAGGAAGTGCTGCGTATGATATCAGGACTGATGGTGACTGTAGTCTCTTGTGGATTTTTGAGGCCTCTCCCTTATCCTCAGTTTTGGGACATGAATCCATCTTGCCTCCTCCAGTTGTCAAGGACTTAAGATTAATCATTGCCATTATCATGGGACACCTTTAGATGTCAGAGGCAGGAACAGTTAACACTCTCATATCTCTAGCTGCCAAAGTGGCAGTAAGTGAGTAGGCTGCCTTCCCTGCAAATATCATTGACTCGGGGATTGCCTTTTCTATGGCTCGAGAACAGCCTCATGGGAGCCGCTACACTACCACATGAAAATGTTCACAGTCGGCCTTCTCTCTCTACAATGTTATCGCCACATTTTTAATTTAGTATCTGTCTACTCTATTCCGCTGAATATCAAATAGTACTTAGACTGAAGCGGAACTAAAAAACTGAAACAGATGGAAAACATAATAATAAATCACAGCTATTATTTTACCTTTACTGCATGATGTTAGTTAATCTTCACTCTACTGTGTCTGGATTGGAAGAAATAGATCACTGACAGCAGTACTCTGAAACCACTCGGTGACGCAATCCACCGGCGTTTATAACGCCCTTCATCACGGATCCCATCTCTCCAAAAAGTTGACATGGTTCTGTGAGAGCTGATGAGGACTCTTTGCCCAAGGCTTTACCGGATTCGCGACAGGAGATCCCTTGTAATTGCTTACTCTAGCCTCACCACTTTGTTTTCGTATGAGGGAAGCTTTGTATCTTGGATATCCTTGCCATGTCCTCAGATTCCATAATGGATGCAACAAACTTTGATGGATGTGCGTAAGTGCTGTTTACCACAATTTATTATTTTAATTAACTAATGTATTTGTTATTGTTATCTTTAGGTGCTTATTGGTGAAGCTGACAGCAACGTCTGAGGATTTGACTGGATTAAATAACTGCCTTCATGATGGAAAATGACAGTCCCTAGCTCCCCTAAGCGTCATTCAGGGTCCCTGTGCCTACCACAGGGGTGTAGTAGAAAGAGAGGCATGGACATGAGGCCTGGTATAAAAGCTTTTATACAACTACATCCATTGCCTTAAGTGATCACAGGATGTTTGCCACTTGGGCCCTTGGCCATTGATTCACACAACGAAAGGAGGTACGCCGTAGAGGGCCAAACAGAATTTCAAGCCCTTTGCTTAATATCATTCAGATTCTCGGCAAGATGCCTGTGCAGTATCACTGTCGATACATAAACCTGGCGAAAACAGGTGGCCACATATTTGCTACACGCTGAAAATGTTTGATACTTAAAGATTTACTTATCAGAATTTTTTCAAGTTTGGCAAAATCTGACAAATATTTTAAAGCAAACTCTATACTTTTCAAGTATCAGAGGGGTAGCGTGGTAGTCCTATGACTCTGTTTTCAAAAGCAGCAAAGAATCCCCTGTGGCCCTCATAGACTAACAACGTTTTTTTCATCGATGAGCTTTCGTGGCATCACCCACTTTCGTCGATGCATGTGTTTTGGGAATTTTTCAGGGGATATATGCGCAGCAAGCTTAGAGATAATGATTGTTTTCAATCAGGGAGGCTGGGCCTTTCTGCAGTTTAGGTGTGAAGAACCAGGGAGGGGCAACGGTACTGGTCTTTGTAGTTGGCAAGCCATCACAGTTCTTTGTGTTAATGTCTGAGCTTGATGGTGTACAATTTGCGCTGAACTGAAGTCAGCAGTTTCTCTTTGAAGTCTGGTCCTGAGTTTTTTTGCTCGGAATGGCCACCTTTTATTTAGGTCTGCTATCATGTTGTCCAGTAGGCGTTTTGAAGTGTTCTCCATAAGCGATTTTTGCTATATTGCCTTCCTCTCTCCTGCGTAATTTGTGCCCAGTTTATTCCTTTTCCATCGGACTGTCGGTTTGGCCGAGGATACTACCAGAGGATCATAAGCACATGCAGTATTAGGGATGGCAAATATGACAAAAAATGTAGGAGAACACTTCAACCTCCTGACCATGCTGAGCAGACCTTCTAAGGTGGCCATTCCTGCAGCACAAAACTTCAGGACCAGATTCAAAGAGAAACTGCTAGCTTCAGTTCATCTGCAAATTTGACCCCATCGCTCAGATTAACAACAGATGTGAATGCTTGCCAACTACAAAACCAGTTCTCTCCTTGTTTTCACACCTCAACTGCCTAAACAGCTCATCCTCCCTGATTAGACTAACCTTATCTCTCAGCTTGCTGACATATAATACCTGCCCTGGGGAATTTCCACTCATGCATCTGACGAAGTGGTATGGACCCACGAAAGTCATTGCTCCAAACGTCTGTTAGTCTATAAGTGCCAACGGTCCTCTTGCTTTTACTATACTTTTGTAAGATATTGACTTACTCAAACCACAATCTATTTTCGCATTACAGATTTGAATCAACTATTCCACAATCTTCACAGGACTGCTGTGTCTGAAGGGGCGCTCTAGTTTATGCACATTATACGCACCATAAGCTACCCATGATTTACACAAGCTCCAAACACCCGCCCCTTCCCTTGTGATTTCACATTTATAGAACCGCACTTCAAATTAAAATAAAGAGCACGCAGATATTATTTACATCTAATTAGATGAACGTAAAGTTTTTTTTATTTCAAAAATCCATTGTGCTTTCATAGAAACTCCAGAAATTTCAAAAGTTAATTCAATGGAATAATCCTTACTCCAGCATTGCGCTCCTCCACGATTCTTCAATCTTTTGGTTTCTTCTTTATGCTTTTATTTTCTACAGTACTACAGTCTCATTCCTGTAGCTTCTTTCACAGCATCTTATCGATGCGCAGCTGCTAACAACTAGTCCTTATCTGATCCTGACTGGAACATCAACTTATGAGTGATCAACTGAGCTTGGGTCCAGCCAGTTTCTCTTCTGTCCTTCAAAGAGTTTTTTAGCACAAACGAAGCTGCTGGTTGAATGATGCAAATTGCTTTGCAAAGATTGCTCTATTGTAGACCTACAGTCAGTGCTTTTCGTCTGGTTAAAATTGCTTGCTTCAACACGGTTCCTGGTAAGTGTTTATGTCACTGTTGCACCTGAGTGCAGAGACCGTTCAGCCATGTGTGACACTTAGCAGTCCGTAAGCGCAGCTATCGTTGTATCTGTCCTATGGCCATAAAAGACTGCTTATGGCAGCTGGGAACTACAGCTCGGGATTGTATACCAATGCCCTTCTTTCTTCCTGTTTATCGAACAAACGAAAGAAACTCCTAAGGACAATTACCTCCACAACTAACCACATCTTGAAAACATGATGAACTATGCTCAAAAGATAACACAGGAGTAACCTTGCCAGTAGGAGAAGAAAGAGAGAGAGGAGGAGCTGAGGCATTATGATGTACACCGGTCGGGGAACTTTCGATGTGCGCCGGTCTCACTAATTCACTTCTAAGGTTTCAGCTTCCTCATATATTATTTAGAAGTCTCTCTCTACTAATATTTAAATAACACTGTGTGTATTGTAAAATAAACAGGTTTTCAATGTTTAAGTGTTCATTTAAAATAATTAAATGTTGATTGTCAGCCACCACCACTCAGCCGTTGCTGTTGGTTACGTTACTAAGCTGCATCTGGTGGGCTGGTGCGGACCAGGACCCAGGGGGCTGAGCGCTCAGTCACCTACAACCCATCAGTTCCATCCTAGTCTCTTGCAAGCATCGACCCGGCCTGGCCGGACGCGCTCAGCCAGTGCCAGTCTGATCCCGGCCATGCCACATTACAGTGATACCTCACCTTCATGCTCCTGCTGGCTTCTTTCTCCTCTGCACTCAGCTGAGAGTATAGAGTGACTGCACGGCGGGGTGAAGGTCTGGCCAGGAGCTAATGAAAAGCGGGTCAGGTGGGCTGGGTTGTCTTGTGGCGCGGCACTTACCTGGGCAGCTCCCATGTGGTGTGAGGGGTGCAGGTGGGAATGTGAGTGAGGGTGCAGGGGCTCCTGTTTGGTGCTCAGGGTGGGGGTGGGGATGTGCAGGGTGCATGGGATGGGGAGGTCTGGGGATGTGGGGAGTGAAAGAGTCAGGGCAGAGGGCTGAGGGCATGTGAGGGGGTGCAGGTGTCAGGGTAGGGGGGGTGGGTATGTGTGGGGGTGCCAGTCAGGGCTGGGGTCATGGGGGGCAGGGTCAAGGAGTTAACAGAGGGCTGGGTGGTACAGGGCTCAGGGCAGGGGTCTGCGGGGGTGTGGGGGTGCAGGGCTCACGGCAGAGGGCTGGGTGTGTGGGGGGGGATCAGGGCTCAGGGCAGAGGGCTGGGTGACTGCACCCCCCAGAACCCCCAAACCCCCCTGCTCCTTGTGCCAACTACCCCATCCTGGGACCCCACCCCCTATCTAAGCCTACCTGCCCCTTATCTCCTGACTGCCCCCTCCAGAGACCCCCACCCCTAATCACCCCCCAGTGTACCACCTCCCCATCCTGCTCCCTGTCCCTTGACTGCCCCCACCCCTTAGCCAACCCGCCTCGGAGCCGGCCCACTTACCGAGAGGCTCCTCACTCATCCGCAGCCCTGCCGCCCCCGCCCCTGCGCGCAGCCCTGCCGCCACCGCCCCTCAGAGTGCTGTGCGCGCGGCAGCAGGGCTCTGGATGAGCGGGGAGCGTCCTTCCCTCCCCACGGAGCCAAACGCTGCCCCACGGGAGCGCACAGCCCCGGCCCCCAGAGTGCTGTGCGGCCGGCGGCAGGCTCTGGGGGAAGGTGTGGCAGGGGCCGGCGACTTGGTGCGCTAGGCCAGCGCTCAGGTGCGGGAC
This sequence comes from Chelonoidis abingdonii, assembly GCF_003597395.2. Classification (NCBI taxonomy): domain Eukaryota; kingdom Metazoa; phylum Chordata; order Testudines; family Testudinidae; genus Chelonoidis; species Chelonoidis abingdonii. Next base: position 15,328,723 of record NC_133770.1, on the reverse strand, counting down.
CGGACTCCGCGGCTTGCCGTGTCGACAGGATTTTTAATGACACTCGGAGTCCCAGGCAGCAGGCAACCGCGTGCCATTAAAAATTGGCTCGCGTGCCGTGGGTTGCCGACCCCTGATGTAGCATGTGCACTACTCCAACAGTACTACCTGCAAAAGTTTCCAACATGAGTGTACTGGGTACACATAGACCTATTGTGGAATGTACAAGTGCAAAACCACTCAAAGGAGAGCCAAATAAACGCGTACCCACATCAGCTTGTATCATACAAGGCAGAAGGAGGAAAGTCAACTCAAAGGATATGAATACACCAAAATTGTAATTGCTGCTTTTCTGACTGGATGGAAAGGATTATATATACACCAGGCAGGAATGGCACTACATTGAAAGATTATCTTCCCTTTGTTCAGTACTATAAGTGTATAGAAAACAAAATAGAAAATGAAATGAGAACATTTATCATTTGCATTTATGATCCAGGTGGCCCAACCCACCTCCCAACTGCATATTCCCTCCCAACCCAATGCCCCAAACTTCCTTCCCAGTTGCAAATACTCTTTCATCCAAAGAACAGTTTCCCCAAAGGCCTTCCAAACTGCAATCTTTCCCCAGCCCTCTACTGCAGGAACAATGCCCCAAACTTCCTTCTTCACTTACTTCTGACCTATATATTTCTTCCTGTCCTCTGTAGATTCCTCTAATGTCCTTTGCCATGCACATCCTTACTTTAGATTTCCTCCCATTCCACTCACGGTCCTCCAGACCTCCTCCCCAGCTGACTTCCAGCTACAAATTTGCTAAGCATTGCAGAAGCTGGGAATGGGCGACAGGGGATGGATTACTTGATGATTGTCTGTTCTGTTCATTCCCTCATGGGGCACCTGGCATTAGCCACTATCAGAAAACAGGATACTGGGCTAGATGGACCTTTGGTCTGACCAGTATGTGGGTTCTTATGTAAAGCATTACCATTCAGCAGTATCTGAGATACTGCATTTATTTCCTGCTGTAAATATGTATGGTAAATGATGGCCTTGTCATGATGAACTGAGAATACTCAGCACATTGCAGAATCAGACTATGAGAATCCTGCCCTGTAGCACAACCTGATCTCCAGAGCCACCTGTATCCAACAAACTCACAGCAAGCTCCAAGACTATGCTGGGTGTTTTCTGAATATGACAAACTGATCTGGCCTTAACTTCTGTGGACAGTCTCATGAATAACAACACTCTCTATTAATTCCTCCTTTCATTCACCAAGTGGAGATTCTTGGAGAAATTCTCACATAGGATAAAGCCATTTTGCACCTCACTATCTGATCCCATAGATCCAGTCCAAGATTATCTCCAACAAAGGAGATCCTCAGGTGGCAGAAAATTAGTTCAGAGGACCTTATGCTGCTCCTCCTTCCTGCTGCCAGCATAGCTGGGGAAAGAAAACAATTAAGCAAGTGATGATTTCTGTTTCCAACTAAGAAATATGTCCTTCCTATGATTTTTGTTACCTCACCTCCCCTGCCCTGAACTTCTCTTTGTTATTCTCATCCACCTGTTTTGTCTTGTCTTTTAGAGTTTAAGCTCTTTGGGGCAGAGCCTGTCATTTACTATGTGTTTATATGGTGCCTAGCACAAAAGGTCCCAACCTGGCTGAGGCCTCTAGGCACTTCTGCAATACAAAGGTGGAAAAAAAGCAGTATGTTTGGAATGTCCCTGAACCACAATCAATCACTGGCTGTAGTTTTGACTCACTTGAAGATACTGGCAGCTGGCCTAATTTAGAGCAGCCCATAAAATGCCTTAACTGTGCAATGAGGGACAGACCTGTACATGGTGGCAGCAGGATCAAGGCAGTTCACATGTGAGCTTTAGGCAACGTTGCAACTTATCTATTGGCCTTAAGTGATGCACAAGATGTTGTGCAAAATCTAGGTCCTTGGGTGAATTTCACACAAAGAAAGGAAGGTAGAGCAGATACAACCTACAATTTAATTGAACTCAGCTAATAATCTGGTTCCGTAACAATATATATTCATGTTCAATGTTACTTGAACTTTGCAACTCATAATTAACCTTTTTCCCCATACACCATTGCTCTTTAATTATTCAGTGGAAATTCTGCCCATAATAGCACTCTGATCTTTAAAACAGAAGAATGTATTATTACTGGTCACTGAGGAAGGACAGACCAAAGCCAGAGACCTCAACATACAGCTTCTTTTTAAGATAAGAAATGTTTTAACTCACTTCTGAAGACTCTAACCTGCGGTTCCTGTAGTAAGGGTAAGATCCTCCTTCTTCTCCAGAGTGTTCTGGAGGAAGAGTGCCATAGATATCATACTCCTTTTTGTAAACTTGTCAGTCAAACTGAAGCTAACCCTTTTCTTTGTCACCCAGCTGATCTCTGTACTCCTGTATGATGCTCCTTGTAAGTTTCTCTGCAATTCACTTTTCAGTGGCAGTGTGATGGGGTGGCTGCCCCTCATTGGTATGTAAAGGGTTAAAGCAACCCTGGTTAGACTGCACAGGAGGCAGCCAATAGGAAAAAGGCTTGCAGTGCCAGCCAATTAGGGGAAGGTTTCTTGGAGGAGCCAATCAGGGCCAGGCTGGCCCATATAAGAAGGGACCGCTAAGCAAAGCAGAGGCAGTCACTTCCTGGAGTTTGAGAGAGGAGGATTGGCTGCTTAGAGGGCTGGAGTACTATAGACAGAGCAGTGCCTGGCAGACTCTGAGGAAGCTCCAGGCTGATGGCTGCCAGACTGAGGCCCTGATACAAATGGAAGCAGAGTCAGAATGAGCTCTACCCTAACATCTGATGAGCATAGAAAAGAACTTCAGGGCCTGATCTTGTTTGTGTAGGCATACTCACCCTGCCTAGCATGAACCCACAGCTGCCTAAATGGTCACTTTGGCTGCTGTGGGTACCCCAGTTTCTCTGTTACTGGGGCAGGAAGAATAAAATGATGTTACTCTGATTATGTGAATCAAGGACAATGAAACTGTTTTATGCCAGAGGGACTTGCCATCAACTTGCTAGACAAGGGATAGGGGTTCCAAAACCTAGGGAATTGAGAGAGGTGGGGACAGGTATTTGTACCTGATGTTATGAGTCCCTTTTGAGGGCCTGAAATGCCAATTGTACCACCTCCTCTCTCTCTGCTGTGGAATATCAGAGCTAATTTTAATTCTAATTAAGAGTCTAATTACAAGCTGCTGAGCTGAATTCACATTGGGCCAATGGTGCACCAGCACTGAGGCTCCTCCACTACAAGCTGAAATCACTAAAGAGCTGAAATCACTGAGTACTGTGGGGGCTGAAGCTATGCTGCTGAGTGGAGCAGTTTGCAGGACAACTGGAGCAGCTCACGGGACAGCTGGTGGAGTGAAGCAGTTTATGGAATGGCTGGTGGGGTGGAGTGGCTCGTGGTGAAAGCTGCAATAGAAACCCATGGAGAGGCAGGGCAGTCGGCCTTGGACCATGTAAGGTGCCCCTTAACACTGCTATGCCCCCCCGCCCCGGCTGGGAGGTAAAACTCTGAAGATAAACTTTTGAACTCTGGGGCTGCACTGACCAGGGACAGAGACCTTTGAGGTGTTGGACTTGTGGAACTTTGAGTGATCTTTTGGGATGCTGGACTTAAGACCTTGATGGGAAAAGGATACTGCCAAATTTACTTGGGGGTGGATCTTTTGCTCATGGTTTGTTATGAATCATGTTTGTGGTGTTTCCCCAACATAATGCCGCATTGTTTCCCTTCTTTATTAAAAGGATTTTGCTGCACTTAGACTCCGTGCTTGCGAGAGGGGAAGCATTGCCTCTTAGAGGCACCCGGGGGGTGGTATGTAATTGTCCCAAGTCACTGGGTGGGGGCTCAAGCTGGCTTTGCATTGTGTTATTGAAACTCAACCCCTGGATACTGAACCCGGCCCTTGTTGCTGCCAACTCAGACGGGCAGAAGGATTACACAAGAATAGAGGAGAGGTGCTGGGGCTGTGGGGAAGTGGCCCAGGGAAGGAGATGGCAGAATTGGGGGACAGGTAGCTCATGGCTCCTGGCTATAGGGTCCCTGGGTTGGGCCCAGGTCTCACCCCGTCCCCACCCCCAACTTAGCCTCCACTTGCCACTGAGGGGAGTGACCATTGTATAGACTGTAGTTTGCCACTGGGGCAAGTAGTTGGACTGAGGACTGTTGGTCCCCCAAAAAGGGGGAAACAAGCAAGTGGGGCACAGCTGGAGGGCTGTGTTCAGAAGAGGATGCGGTCTGAGAAGTGGTACAGGTCCTGGAAACAGAGACAGAAGTGATGACGGATGAGACACCACCTAAGGAGGGCGTACTGGCAATCCTTAGCTAATTTCCAGTACAGCCAGCAGGAGGCAGTGTGATGATAAGTTGAACACCGTCACATGGTGGAGAACACAGGTACACCATCACCCTGATACAAGGGGAAGACAGTCTCTCAAATAGTCCTCAGTCTTTTAAGGGATACATAAAGTGGAGAATGGAATTGGAGTATACCGAGGCCTTCTTTGCAGAGGGTTCTGGGGCCTTCCCGAACTGGACTCCAAAGTTGGTGCCTCTGTGGGAAGGGGCCAAGAGGCCACAAGGACAGCTTCAGACTCTGCTACACAGGTGCTTACCAACCAGCAGAGACAGTGGGAGGTACAGGAATACTTGCAGGTCTATATGGCCAGATTAGCAAAACAGCAACTGTGCCTATTTAAGTTGCTGCGAAAGGGAGTCCGTGAGAGTTGTAGGGAGCGAGAGGGGAAGCCAGGCACCAGAACCAGGAGGCGAGGGAATGTGGACGGCTGCGACACATTAAGAGGCAGTGCCCATACCGGGATTGGGAATAGAGGCCCCACGCAGAGAATAGGAAAACAAGAGCCCAAAAGAGACCCCCAGCCCTCATGAGAAGAACAGGGAGGAACTGGGCATATTGGACCTGTGGGCAATAGGGACACATGCAGAGACAGTGCCGTCTGGGTTGTAGGAGCAAGGCTAGTCTAGGGGAAGGGGCCGAGCAAAAGGAGAAGGACCATGAGAGGGCCATGGCCAAGGGGAGACAAGGGATATGCTTCCAGTGCCATGAAATGGGCCATATAAAAAGGCATTGGTCCCGGAGGAGGAGGAGGGGGATGCCTGAGAGCCAGGCTCGGTCAGGGACTGCTCAGAGCAAGGGGCCAGTGAGGACTAAAGCCCTGATAGCCATCTTCCACACCCAGCAGGAGGAGTTAGGGAGGTGATGGGTAAGATGAGTGGGACAGAGAGAACCCAGAGACAGAGGGGAACCCACGCAGGAGCAGGACAAGCTATGGTGGGGACCCAGACAGACAGGGGAAACCACAAAGGAACGGGACAGGTTACGGTGGGGACTCAGACTCTGGAAGATGGAGGCAGGCTGCACCTCTCAGTAGAGAGCTTGAGGCAGGAGAGAGACATCCTGTGGGCCCAGCTGTGAGGGAAGCTGGGAAGATAGAAACCTCCCATCCCACCTCTGGATGTGTTAGGGTGACCAGACAGCAAATGTGAAAAATCAGGAGGGGAGTGGGGGGTTATAAGTGCCTATATAAGAAAAAGGCCACAAAATTGGGACTGTCCCTATAAAATTGGGACATCTGGTCACCTTAGGATGTGTGGTCTTAATGAGGGGTGTGTGTGATGGGGCTGCTGCCCCTCACTGTATGTAAGGGCTTAAAGCAAACCTAGGGAGTCTGCATAGGAGGCAGCCAATAAGGAAAAGGCTTGTAGAAAAGGTTTATTGGAGGAGCAAATAAGGGCCAGCCTGGCCCATACAAGAAGGGGCGGCTGTGCAAAGGAGAGGCAGTCGCTCCCTGGAGTCAGAGGGAGGAGGACCATGGATGGAGCAGTGCTGGGCTGGGCTGTGTCAGCAGAGTATGAGGCCTGCCTGCCTGAGTCCCTGATACAAGGGCAGAGGAGAAGTGCTGGGGCTGCAGGGAAGTGGCCCAGGTAAGGAGATGGCAGAGTTGGAGGAGAGGCAGCACGCAGCTGCTGACTATAGGGTCCCTGGGTTGGGAGCCAGAGTAGCAGGCAGGCCTTGGGCCTTCCCCCACTCCACTTAACCTCCATTTGCCATTGAGGGGAGTGGCCAGTGTATGGATTGCAGTTTGCCACTGGGACGAGCGGTTAGAACCTAAACTTCAGTTTGCCAGTGAGGCAAGTGGTTGGACTGAGGACTGTCGGTTCCCTAGAAGGGAGGGAAACAACTGAATGGGGCATGACCGGAGGTCTGTATCCAGAAGAGGATGACATGGTCCAGGCAGCAACATAGGTCCTGGAGGTGGAGACAGAAGTGATGACAGGCAATACACCACCTGAGGAGAGTGCACTGAGCTAATTCCCAGGATGACTAGCAGGAGGCACTGTGGGGTTGAGCTGAACACTATCACAAGCAGCCTTGAATTCAGGCGTGAACTAGAGAAAACTGATAGAACCCAGTAGTAACAAAAAGTTGACCATCTTTTATCCTGCTTCTTCTGTACTAGTCTTTATTCCAGGTGGCGGACACAACTAAAACAAAAGGGATCAAGAGAAGTGACTACAGAAATGGCAAGCCAGCGAACAGGTAGAACAATATATGAGTTTGCAATAATCATGGCTGACAAAACATTAGGGAAAATAAAATCAATTGGAAAAGTAGTTCAAATGAGGAGTTGTCCTAGTCATCAAATCTGAAGAGATTTTATAGATTTAAGGTAAATTTTCAAAAGCTCCTAAATCCCATTTTCAAAAGTACCTAGGCTCACGTCTCCTTGAAAGTCACTCATATTTAGACTCCTAAGTCACATAGTTGCTTTTTAAAAATATCCACCTTAAACTTCTGTATCATCTTCTTACAGAATTTATATTCCTTTAGGGACAAGAAGGGGCATCTTACACATTCATATCAGTACCCTGAAAAACTGCATATTCTCTCATGCTTTACCTCCCACTGCCCTAGAGAAGTGGTAGTAAATGTTCAGCTATGCATGAATCTACTTAGGTACCTAAATCTATATTTTGACACTTCAGTAAAAGTAGTCCCATTTTCAGAGATACTGAGCAAGCAAAGCTTCCAATTCAGCTTTGGCCTAAGTGTGCTTCCTCACCAACACTTCCAACCGCTACCAGAACGGAAAATGAGTGACTTATACTGGAAATTCTTGCATCTGGGTTTATGTATATTTGACTGAATTTTATTTCCTCCCAAAATAAGGGGAGAACAGAAAAAAGACAAAAGAACAAGAAAATGAAAGGAATGGGAAGGAAAAGAAGACAAAGGGGCAGGGAGAGCAAAGGAAAGCTACATTTCAATTTTAATCTGCTAGGAATTAATCAAAGATTTTTGAAAGGTTAGATCAAATCATTTCATATTTTCCTGAGGTCCCTCTTCTCTGAAACATTACCTGCTATTTAGTTGCCAGGTGAGCCCAAGTGGCTGTGCCAAGTTTTTATCCCTGTAGGCAGCCCTCTCTTCCATCTAAGCAATAAAAGTAATTTGACTACAAGCAAGCTCTAGAGAAAGTTTCCAAGATGATGGGATACTCCCAAAACACAATTCTGGGAAGTAATTTTTAAGGATGTATCCATTATCATATTATTCCTTCTATCTTCTTCTAGCAAAAGAATTGCATCTTGGGAAAGTCCCAAAACATGTGAACCAGCGTGGCTCTGGGTGACCCACGTCTCCAGCAGCAGTCTGTGTTGGCAAGGCCCAGGCACTGTAACCTATGTAGGGACATGTGTGAATGAAAAATAATTTTCTGATGGGTCAGGTTTAATCATAGATTAACAATAGAGTTTTTAATGTTTTAAAGGGCAGTTTCCCATTGGCTTAAGTTCAAGAATATACCCAAATCTTTGTTCCCGACAATCTATATTACACAGGTCTTTTGGGCTCGGAAGCTGTGACAGGCTACAGCTGGTCTGAGGAACCTGAGGAGCTATCTCCACATCACCAACAATTGTGGAGTCAGTTGCTTCTAGCACACCAGGACCAAATAGTCAGGAAGCAGGGCCTCCAGCAGAGCCAGTTTGGAAGCAGGGCCTCCAGCAGAATCAGTCTCTGGGCAACCTAACTAGCACAGCTGGCCTGTAGAAGGGTGTCTGATTGCCTACATACACCACCTGATTTGTAGAAGAATCAGCAGACTGTCTCTTAAGCCCAGCAACAGCAGCAGTTCAGTGGCTGCTCCAAGCATTCACCTGTTCCTACTTGTTCCCAGACTCATCCAAGGCCTACTCATGCATTGTATCCAGCCCAGCTCTTGAGCTGGTCCCAGCCCTGCCCTTGCCTTGAATCACTACAGGTAACCCACTTGTACCCCTTGCTCCAATTCCTGACATCTGTTTTCAGCCCTGATGCCTGGCTTCTGACTTTGGCTCTGACCCATGTCTCCAATTCCTGACTATTGACTCCTGTGCTAAACACTAGGCATGATTCCTGTTCTAACCACTAAACATGACTTCCCATCTGACTGACAGTCCTAACAGCCCTGACATAAACAATAAGGGAACTACAGCTGATACAGCAAGAATGGATTCTACAAAGGCCAATATCTCTCAGACAGAGATAGTGGGAAATCTACAGACCTTGCAGGCTCAAGTTGTTGCCCTGCAGGTAAGGAATGAATCCTGCAAGCTCAAGCCATGCCACCTTCGCCTCCAACCCCTGCTCCCCATGAGCCCAAGTTCTCCCTCCTTGACAAATTCAAGGGTGATTGACATTTCATGGGGTCCCAAACAAGTGTCAGCTCTTATTTCTCCTACACCCACCATTGTATCCCACTGGCCAAGCCTAAGTAGGACTGATTTTCAGCATGCTTACCAGTGAGGCCATAGCTTGGGTTTCTCTGCTCCTGGAAGAATCAAGCCCACCTCTAAGACAATTTGAGGACTTTGTTAGAGCTGAGGCAGTGCTCTTCAATGACCCAAGTCATAAGTTTACAGATGAAGCTGTCCTTCAGGTGCTGTAGCAGAGATGCTGGCCAGTTGCTAAATATGCAGCAGAGTTCTGCCACTTGGCAACAAACACCAAGTGGAATGAGGCTTCCCAGTGTTACCTTCTACTCAGCCTTAATGACAATATTAAAGATGAACTGGCACAGGTAGAATCTCTGTCCAGCCTGGAGGCTTTAGTCGACCTATGCATCAAAATCGATGACTGATGAACCGAATGCTGCCAAGAAAAAAAAATGGTCCTCCTGGCTCCCTCCTACTCCCTGTCACAAGTCCTTCCGATTCATGTCAACCAGGTCCAGCCCTGTCTCTGTGATGTAGAGAAGAACTGACACTGGGCATCAGGCCTATGCCTATATTGTGGGGAACCAGAATGCTTTGCATCAAGCCAAGGATTGAGCTGCACCCAGGTTGGGGAAAAACCAAGCCCCAGCCCCAACAGGGGAGCCCAAGCTGGATAGGCACCCTTCTCTTCACCCCAGCAGGCCACTCCCATGCTTGTCTGCTGGTATACTTGTAATGGCCAATCAGTGTTCAATGTACCTCCAACTCTTCCTCTGGCTCTGGCACCCTACTATATTCAATATCAACCTAGCAGCACTGGTGGACTAGATTACCTCAGAGAATTTCATGGATCTGAAGTTTGTCTGAGTACACAGTATCCTCACCCAACACAAGGACTCCCTTGAGTTACTAGAGTCTATAGACAGGCAGTTCCTTTTGCTGGGACTGATCACCCCCAGATGGCCCCCCTTAGAGTAATTACTCTTTGAAACCACCAAGAAGTCCTCCAGTTTGAGCTAATTCATGCACTTCAATCATCAGTTGTCCTTGGTATCCCCTAGCTCATTGCCCACACCCCACATGTCCGTTGGTGATCAGGCATTGTATGCTTTGACACCCCATCATGCTGACAGTTCTGTTTCCTGAGAGATGACCCAGGACCAGCAACTCTTTGAGGCTTACTTGGTTGTCCAAAGAATTCAGAGCTGTGAAGAGAGGATCCAGAGACAATCCCAACCACCCATATGACTTCCTCAATGGCTCCAAGGATTCCTGTTAAATATCAACACTATGCCAACACGCTGGACAAAAAGAAAGCCAACGCCCTACTACCCCACTGCAGTTAAAAATGCCTCATTGACTTCCACCCGGGAGAATAGGTTCCCTTTGGGTGCATTTATTCCATTTCTGAACCCAAAGTATGGGCTGTGTACACATCTTCAGCAGGGGTCCCAATCTTCATGGTGGAGAAAATTAACTTCCTCCAGCTTTGTGTGTACTACCAAGCTCTGAACAAGACTGAAATCTGAAACTGTGGTACCCCTCACTGCTTATTAATAAACTGTCTGAAAGTCTCCACTCTGTCAAGGTCTTCACAAAGTCGGACCTCCACAGAGCTTATAAACTGGTGAGGATTTGAAAAGGAGACATACAGAAGACTACCTTCTGTACTGGGTCTGGCTTTTTGAGTATTGGTTATGCTGTTGGGCTGTGCATTTCATAAACGACATCTTTAGGGACATGCTGGACCAATTCATTGTCGTTTACCTGGACAACATCCTCATTTTCTCCAGAATTCAGGACCTCCACAATCATCACATGCACACTATCCTGGAGAGAGACTGCCAGAATCACCTCTACACAAAGCTTGAAAAATGAAAGTTCAATAAGGACACTGGAATTCTTGAGGTATATTGTCTTACCCCACATAGGATGATGCAGTAGCCAACTGGGCCATACCCAAAGACATATGCAGGTGCAGTGATTCCTGGGATTCCACCTCTCATGCTTTTGATATTTAATGGCACTGTGTTTAAACATGGCGGCCAAAAAAAAAAAAGACACCAAAAACTGTTCATTTAAAGAGGAGAAACAAGACACCACTAATGGGGAAAGAGTGGATGGATAAGGGGATAATTTTAGTGCTTAATTTGTAAAGATACTGCAGCTGTTAAAAGTGGGCACACCAAATGTCACTACAAAACAAAGCAGAGATTTTGACCACAAATATCCACTTGGCTCCTATTTAAGATCTGACAAGATTGCTTAATTAAAGGATCCATATTTTCAGAGCACACATTATTTCAAAGGCCGCTTAAATTATTCCAACTTAAAGCTACAGGGGCAAAATCACAATGTAATGGATCTCCACAGCACTGTCACTTCAGTTCAAAACAAACTGTCTCTCTTCAAAAGTGATCTGGAAACTGGGGAGATGCTTCATTTCCCAGTGCTGATAAGCTGCCAGAACACTGCAGTTGTAAATCAGATGGCATCATCTCTGAACAGGCTTCTTCAAAGCTCCCAGCAGAGGTTCCAAGAATTTAAAAGTGTTAAAAACATCTCTGTGTTTGTAAGGAACTCATTCATGATACAAGCAAATGGCACTTGGTGTGATCAAGCAAAAGCATCCTTTGCAGATGTTGAAAAAGCAAAACTAGAAATGGAGCTTACTGATTTACAAGCAGACAAAGTGCTTAAGGTGTGGCACACTGAAACTACATCTGAAATTTTCCAGACAACCCTTTTGCTGAACCCCAAGTATCCACATTTGACAAAGATGGCATTTAACCTTTTGACAGTCTGGCTCAACATACCTGTGAGTCAGCATTTCTCAACCATGAATAACATTAAATCACATAATCACTCTGTTCTGACAGACAATCATCTGTGCAATTGCCTCCATCTTGCCTTGACAGAACTCACTGCAAACTTAAAGGCCCTTGTCCAGAAGAGGACCTGTCACTTTTCCCAATGATGACAAGTACTATAATTATACACAAAAACAATATGCATGAATAAATGTGTATTGCCTATAAAAATTACATTTTCAGTTGTGATACTATAGTTTAGCAGGTATCTCATTGTAATTGATTCTTTTGCTTAATACACGTTTGTTGTTTGAAAGATATGAATCATAAAGCTAAGATGGAGAGTTCATATGTATTAAGTGTTATTTTCTTTCAAACTAATATTAAATAAGCCACAAGGATTGAAGGTTTTGAATGTTTATCTACCCATATACATATATGCCTACGATAAATTTGACAATCAAACTTAATACTCTTGTAAACTCATAACACTTTCAAAACTTAAAACAGTTGTCAGAAAGTGTTGTAATGCTAATATTTAAATCTATTTGACATTTTATCTGTGTACTTTTTTAAAGTTTCAGTCTCCTTTCTTGGAGGTTATTTCAGGGTTATACAGTGGTTTGACTATTTTTCATTTAATTACTAAAACTATAAGTAATAGGTATATTACTAATGCACAGCATTGTATGTGTTTGTTGTACAGTGGCACTTGCAGTGTGAAAAATGTTTCTCTGGGGTCTGTACCTTGACTATACCTTAACCAAGAAATGTGGACCCTGACAAAAAATAATTGACTATCCTGATTTATAGTCATGGACAATGCCTCAAACTACATCATAAGTGCAATACTATCTTAAGCTGCAGAGCCCCGCAACCAATTCCACCCCTGTGCCTTTTATTCTCAGAAGTGAAGCATGGCAGAAACAACTTACAATACTTGGGACAAGGAGCTTTTGAGCTAAGGTGGCTTTCAAGGAGTAGCTGCACTTACTATAAGGAGCCTAGTTTCCTGTCTAAGGTCTGATGGACCACAAGAACCTGTAGTACTGGTGAACTGCTAGATACGTTAACCAATACCAGATCCACTCCTCTCTCTCTTCTTTATTTGCTTTTTACGTTGGTGTAACCTTTGACTCAGAGACAAGAAATGGAAAGACAGATATCCTATTCTGCAAAGTTGAATATCTTAAAACTCACAATTAGCACTCTGCCACTGAGCTCAAGGCATCCAACTTTGTCAATGGAACAATCAACAGCAGTCTGACTCCTCCATCTGCTCCCTGATGACCCATTCACAGCCCAAATCTGCAGATCCTAAACGATACAGGTACCTGACCTCCAAGTTCTAACTACAGAATTGCTGCCTCCTACTGCATGGTTTGAATTTAGATTGTCCTTCCAGAACACAGTTTCAATTGTTGAAGGCTTAGCCATGATGGGCCATTTTGGCCAATTCAAGACCTGGAATCTGGTCTTGAGGAGCTTCTGGTGGCCAGGCTTATGGGTTTATATCAAGAAAAGGTCCTGTGACCTCTGCACTCATATCAAGAACTCATGTTCAAAACACCTAGGTCTCCTCCAGCCTCTGCCCGTGCCACTACAGTATTGGTCTACTATATCAATGGATTTCATTGTAAAGCTGCCACACACCTAGAGACACACTGTAAACCTGGTGGTTGTTAACCTCCTAGCAAAGATGGCACACTTCATCCCATGCTGTACTATTCCTACTGCATAAGGTATAGCTCTGCTCTTCCTGAAAAATGACTTCCGCTACCATGGGTCACCAATGGGTACTGTACTGTACTGGGGTCCCCAGTTCTTATCTCAATTCTGGTGGGAATTTCTCAGATTCCTTAACATCAAGTCCCTCACCTTCTCCACCTATCACCAAAGGCTAATGGGCAAACTGAGAAGGTCAATCAAATCTTGGAGCAATATCTTCACTGCTTTTTGAATTGCCACCAGAATGATTGGCTTCCTCTGCTGTGCTATATCAAATTCATTGTGTGCAATCCATGCCTTGATCAAACATAACTCATTCTTTGCAAATTATGGCTTTTACCCATGCTTCCACCTAGACTTGCCCATGAGTTCCCCAGTACCAGCTGCCATGGATTCAGCCTCCCATTTACACTTGGTGCACAAGGATCTCAAAGAATACCTGCAGTCTGTCAAAAAAACCTACAATCACCATGTGTGCCAAAACTGTCAGGATGCCCCCAATCTGACCATAGGGCACACGGTATGGCTCTCTGCCCAGAACCTTAAATTAAGCCACCTATCAGCCAAAATGGATTACAAATATCTGGGCCCTTTTAAGTTTATAGAATGCGTGAACCCCACTGGCCTTCAGATTACAGCTTCCTGAGTCATTACAAATCCCATCATTCACATCTTAGTTTTAGAGTCCTGCACTGAATAACCCATAAACAAATTGCTCCAACTTGTTACTGCCATCCTTAGCAGTCCATGGACAAGATGAGTACTTGGTCCACTGAATCTTTGACTCTCAGCGAGTTAGAAGGTGGCTCCAGCACCTGGTGGACTGGGAAGGCTATGATCTGGACAAGCAGTCTTGGAAACCAATAGCGAACATCCATGCCCTGGGTCTATTATGAGAGTTCCATTGTAAGTAACCCAAGGCCACAAGGAGACACCCTTGAGAGGGGAGTGTTGTTAGGAAGCAGGGCCTTCATCAGATCCAGTGTAAAAGCAGGGCCTCTGGCAGAGCCAGTCTCTGGGCAATCTAATAATCACAGCTGGCCTGTAATAGGTTGTCTGATTGACTAAGCCACCTGATTGGTTGGAATAATCAGCATTCTGGCTCTTAAGTGCAGCAGAAGTTCAGCAGCTGCTCAACGCATTTAATCATGGCAGCAATAGCACCTGCCTCTTACTTGTCTTGTTCCGGTTTTGCCCCTGCCTTAAACCCAGCCTTGTTCCTCCCTTGTCTCACTCCAGGTAAACCAGTTCTGATCCTTGGTTCTGAATCCTGAGTTCTGACGTTGTCTGTGATTCTTGGCTCTAGTGTCTGGGCTCTGATCCCTGACTATCAATGCCTGCTTTAATCACTGGGCCTGACCACTCATATCCTGGTCACTGGCGCAAACAGGCTCTTCAAGAAATGCTTAAGCTGCAAGTAATGCCATGCAACTGGACTAAGTAGGCTGTGTTGTTACTGGAGTGCTTGGAAGGGCAGATCCTCTGAAATCAGTTGGCACCCAAATTATCCCCTTATCCATCCACTCTCTCCCCATTATTGGTTTCTTATTGATTTTCATCAATGGGCTGCCATAAAATCCAGCATGATTGATGAGAAGGGATGAGGTTTAAATTTTCTAACCAAACTGGCTCACATTTTTCTGGCAGCGAAAATTAAACAGGATCTTTTTACAATCAAAACAATAATAAAGTGAATCCAGTATTCCTGCTAGTGGAAGGGAATGGACCAGCTCTGATTACATCAGCAGCCAAGGAGAAGTCTGTTTTGTTACATCCTTTTCTTTGGCTTTGTTTATCCCCAGGGTAGATGAAGAGAATTTGAGAAGCAGTGCAGAGAACCAAGATGACAGAGGGAACATGACACACAGTATAGTCAGGGAGCAAATGCCACCCCTCCATTTCCTGCACCCATTTCCCTTGAAGCCTTCAAATACCAGACACAATCACAATTAAACATCTTGAACTCATGGGCTTGAAGAGGTAGGAAGAGAGTGAGGCAAATTAAGCACTGAATCTAAGTGGCCTGGTTTCTCCTGACTTGCACTATATGTAGTCCATTCTACACCCACTTCACAGATTTGCAAGTGCTGCCAAATCAAAATGCCTCACTCCTGTACACAGCTAGGGACTCTCATGCTCACATTGTGCAGATAGAAATCAGTACAAGGAGCTTAATTCTCCTATGGTGAAAGTCAGTAACTCTGTTGAAATTATACTTGGAGAAAACTGGCATTTGGGGAGAATCAAGCCCATAGTGCAATACATTGAAGAATCAGGACTGGTGGCCCCATTCCGATATGGAAGCAAACTGTGCTCAAAGGAGGAAGGGAAATCACTGTATGCCGCATCTGGGACCCTGGAGCGGTAGAGGAGCGCCTTTGTTCCCCACACACGTTTACAAGATGTGCCATGATGAGGCAAGGGCTTCTGCAGAACCCTGAATCAGCCCTTCCACACTACCACTGCATTTTCCAGGCAGAGCTAAGCTTCCTGTTCATATATGCATAGTGCAGCCTTCTATAGCTGTAAACTTTAAAACGTAACAGGAGAATGTATGGAAAATCTACTGTGTAAGTGCATGAAGAAATTTTCAAGGGGTCTTATAACATCAAAATCAGTTGTCACCAGAACAATCAAGGACACTCCAAAATGAGCACTATTTCTGTGCCTTACTGAAATTTAGACATTCTAGCCATTTAACTGTTACAAAAATCTACTATAAAAGGTATTCTGAAGTTTTGGACTCTCCATGTTCTTAAAAATGGCTGAACCAGTTTTGTTCAAACTTTCTTTAAAAATAAAAATCAGTTTGAAACAATGATCAAGTCTGGAAAATTTCAATCCAAAAGGTGCACATTTCAGAAAGTTACAACAGAATAACACCGTGATATTGGAATGGGAAACTGTTATGCAATTTTAATTACAGCAGTTGCTGCTACTGCCTTTATAATCCCTTATCAGATATATATTTACTCTCATTTTCATAGTGGGGGAAAAACTCAAAATCTTTTTCCTTCTTACAGTACCTTAAGTCAAACCTAATATATTTAAAATTTATATATTTAGTATAGTTATTCTTCAAATTCAGATATATTAGAGAAATGGACAAGATGATTTAATGGATGTTTTTCATGACCTCTGTTTGCTAATCTATGAAATATTTTATCACAAGAGTTACCCAACACCAGAATTTAATTCTAGGAATAAAATTGGTTGTCTCCAGATACCACGGTACTTCAATATCAGGATGAAATCCTCTGAATTCATTTCCTTTTAACTCACAGTTTTCCAAACACTATCTTATCAATAAACTGACGATAATTTCAGAATGCAGTCAGTCGGTTACAGTAGATGCCAGCAAAACTCATTAAACCGGATTTACAATCAGATACAATGGAAGCAGACTGGTTGGAAGCTGACAAAAGATATGTGGATCAGTAATTCAGAGGTTTCCTTTTTGAAATACTACAGAAGCTGCTACTTTTTCCTGACAAATATAATTTAGTTGAGTTTTTCCTTTGCTTATATCTGTTTGTTTCTGGTTCACACACAAGGTATACAAACATGTCTGGTTTTAGGAAAGAAGTGTCACATTACCACATATGTGATGTCAGAACAACCTGTGGGAATATCTAGTGAAACATGCAACAAAAGGAACTGAGTCTCATAGCTGTTTACGTGACAGTTTCAACATGGCCAGTCACATCAATGGTGCAGGTTTCCTAAACTATCCTCTTAAGATAACAATTTTAGTAATTTCAATGAAGTTTTATTGGAACGTCAGAAAACCCAAACATAGAATGATAGAAATATGGGGCTAGAAGAGACCTCAAGAGGTTACTCCCACCCCCTACTGCTCAGGCAGAATCAAATAAACCTAGGCCATCCCTGAGAGGTGTTTGTCCTAATCTGTTCTTAAAAACTTCTGATAACAGGGATTTCCACAAGCTTCCTTGGTAATTTATTCACGAGTTTAACTATTCTTATAGTTAGAATGTTTTTCATAATATAGCTCTCCCTTACTATAGTTTAAGCTTTTTGTCCTACCTTCAGTGGACGCAGAGAACAATTAATCACCATCCTCTTTATGACAGCCTTCAACATATTTGAAGACTTATAAGGTCCCCCTCTTCGCCCAATCTTCTTTTCTCTGGATTACCCATGCCCTTTTTTTATCCTTTCCTCATAGGTCAGTTTTTATAATTTTTGTTGCTCTCCTTGGGACCCTCTCCAATTTGTCTAGATCTTTCTTAAAGTGTGGTGCCCAAAACTGGACACAGTACTCTAGCTGAGGCCTCACCACTGAAGAGCAGAGTGGGACAATTGACTCCCATGTCTGACATATAACATTCCTGTTAATACATCTGCATTGAGGCAGAGTGGCCTCCCCTAAGCCAGTGGGGGAGGGACAACTCTCAGCACCCGAGGCAGCAGAACCAGGCCAGGCCGACTCCTTCAGAAGCTGTGAGGCAGGACAGGAAGTATAAAAGGCAGGGCCTCAAGCTCAGGTGGGCCAGAGCTGCTGGAGGAGACAGATGCTTCCCATCTCCTGCTGAAACAGGAGCCCGAAGAGGACGTCTGCAGCACTGAGGACCCAGGAGACCTGCCAGTGCTGCCAGCTGACTTAGGATGCCAAGGACCTACTGGGACTGCTGCTTGCAGTGTACCCTGGGGAGATGGAGGATGACCCCAAAATATAGGTACATCACAAGGGAAATGTAGGAAGTACCCCAAGAACACCAGACAGTAATTTGGTTTGTTGTTGCCCGAACCCTTGTCAGCATATTTCAGTCAGATCCCTGCTGACGCAGTGGCAGACCACTCCACTACTGTTAGGGCCCTGGGGTGGGACCTGGTGGAGTAGGGTGGGTCTGGGTTCCCTCTACCCCCTGCTACCAGCCCCACTCCTGGGGTGGCAGCCTCCCCACATTAGGCCAAAAATCCTGGGTTTGCCTGCCATTTGCCTGAGCTGACAGGTGATAGACTGTTAGTTAGCTCTACCCTGCCTAAGGGCCTGAGCCCTAAGACTGTTTGTTTACTCCACCTTGCCTGAGGGCTGAGGCTCATAGACTGCTTCTAGCTCTGCCCTGCCTGAGGCCTCGACCCCCTAGACGGCTTGGCGCGCTGCCCTGCCTGAGGTCCCGACCCCCTAGATGGCTTGGCGCACCACCCTGCTCTGTTTGAGGGCCAGGCCTCCTAGATCACAGATCTTGATTCGCTAACTTCCCCCCTGCAACAGGGCTGCCCCCGTAGTGGCATATGGGGGTAGTTGAAATCCCACATTATTACTGAGTTTTTAAATTTTTATAGCCTCCTTAATCTCCCTGAGCATTTTACAGTCACTATCACCATCTTGGTCAAGTGGCCAGTAATATATCCCTACTGGTATATTCTTATTATTGGAGCATGGAATTACTATCCATAGAGATTCTATGGTATAGTTTGGTTCATTTAAGATTTTTACTTCATTTGATTCTATGCTTTCTTTCACATAAAGTGCCACTCCCCCACGAGCCCCACCTGTTCTGTCTTTCCAATATATTTTGTACCCTGATACTACTGTGTCCCATTGATTATCCTAATTCCACCAGGTTTCTGTGATGCCTATTATATCAATATCCTCATTTAATACAAGGCACTGTGGTTCACCTATCTAATTATTTAGACTTCTAGCATTTGTATATAAGCACTTCAAAAACTTGTTACTTTTTAGCTGTCTTCCATTATATGATGTAACTGAATGGGCCTCTTTTTGATTTGACTGTTTCTCATCAGGTCCTACCCGAATTTTATCGTGCCCATTCTCTCCTCTTTACTGGGACACAGAGAATCTCCATTAATAGATCCTCCCCTACGAGATGTCTCTGCCCAAACCACATGCTCCTCTGCACCTGCCAGCTTTCCCCCAGCCCTTACTTTAAAAACTGATCTCTGACCTTTTTAATTTTAAGTGCCAGCAATCTGGTTCTATTTTGGTTTAAGTGGAGCCCATCCTTCCTTATAGGCTCCCCCTTTCCCAAAAGTTTCCTCAGTTCCTAATAAATCTAAATCCCTCCTCTCTACACTGTTGTCTCATCCACGCATTGAGACCCTGCAGTTCTGCCTGTTTAACTGGCCCTGCGTGTGGAACTGGAAGCATTTCAGAGAATGCTACCATGGAGGTCCTGGGACTTCAGTCTCTTACCTAGCAGCCTAAATTTGGCATCCAGGACATCTCTCGTATCCTTTCCTATGTCACTGGTACCTACATGTACCACAACCACTGGCTCCTTCCCAGCACTACACATAAGTCTATCTAGATGTCTTGAGAACTCCACAACCTTCACACCAGGCAGGCAAGTCACCATACAGTTCTCCCAGTCATTGCAAACCTAGCTATTTATGTTTCTAATGATCCAATCCCCCATAACTGTTACCTGTCTCTTCCTAATCACTGGGGTTCCCTCCCCCGAAGAGGTATCCTAAGTGCGAGAGGATACCATGACATCATCTGGAAGGAGGTCCCAACTATGGGATCATTTCCTTCTGCTCCAGTTGGATGTTCTCCTTCTCTGAGACTTTCATCCTCCTCAATAGCACAGAGGCTGTCAGACCAGAGTGGGACTGTTCTACTGTGTCCTGGAAAATCTCATCTATGTACCTCTCTGTCTCCCTTAGCTACTCCAGTTCAGCCACTCTAGTCTTCAAAGCCTGTATATGGACTCTGAGGGCCAGGAGCTCTTTGCACCAAATGCACACATATGCCACCTGCCATAGGGCAGGTAATCATACATGCTGCATTGGGTGAAATAAACTGGATAGCCCGTGCTCTGTTACTGGACTTCTGCCTGCATTCTCTTATTACTCCTGTAGCTCGTTCTTTTATTGATATTTTGTTTTTATCGGGAGTGGGTGTTTTGGGCTTTAAGTTTAAAGAGTCTTAAGTGTATCTAGCCCCCCCCCACTTCCCTACCAAACTGCCTCCCAAAACTCCAGTTAGCTATTCCTGTTAGCGTGCAGCCGTTCCTGTTCGCAAATCTGTCATCTACTGGAACAAGCAAAAACATGTTAAATGTATTGTGAAAGGCGAATGATTATTTTAGTAAACAGAACAATACTTCTGTACCGTGAAAGGAATTTAATAGTTCAGAGAAGACGTGGAAGGGAAATAAACATTACATTTACTGGTTCTACTTATGAATATTTTCCAGTCAATACACATGCATGAGGTTACTCCCATATACATACAAATGAGAAGTTTTTGTATGCATCAATGGGAGATTAGACCTTTCAAAGTGAAATACTGAAACAGAGTGAAGAGAAAGAAAGAAAAATAATTAAGATACTTGCAGCCTATTCCATATCCTTGTATTAGCAAAATATTACATGCACCAGTTGTAGCAGATCTTACAGGCAACCCTATAAGCCAAATGAGAAGCATCAGAGCAGTGCATTTCTCTATCATGTTTGATTCTCAAAATCAGTCCTTCACTCTAGAGCTGACAACATGGCAGAGGCAATAGGTTTAGTCCAGTGGTCCCCAAACTTTTGAGGATTGCAATCCCCCCCTTTCTGCTCTTCACCCCCACACGCACACCACGGAGCAGAGGCCAGGAGTGGGGCCACAGCTCTGGGGACAAGGGAGATGCAGATAGGGATAACGGGGCCGCAGCTGGGGGTGAGTCTGGGGCCAGGAACAGTGCCATGGCTAGGGGTCAAGGCTGGGGGTGAGAGCCGGGACCAGAGTGGAGCCACAGCCAAGCCCTGGTGGGGGCTGGCGACAGGGCCCCCAGATAGATGCAGAGACGCACTGAGGCAGGGGCTGGGATCAGGGTCAGGTGTGGAGCCAGGAGCCAGGTCGGAGCATAGTTGAGGGTGGGGCGGGGCAGGGCTATGTGGGTGCTCCCTCTCTGTCCTGGCCCACTGTGCCCCCCACAGGGTGTGCCCCACATTTTGGGGACCTCTGGCTTAGTTACTGGAAGGCAGAGAAAGCCTCTGTGTCATTCTATTGCAATCACTGTACTAATATGGGAAGTAGTCGAGTCTATCTTCTGCCAGAAGGACAAGACAATCCCTGTAACATGAGAACGATAGCAGGGATGGGAACTGGTATGAAGACAGAAATATGAGGAGCTCTGAGACTCTAAGAGGGACTGGGAAGATTCCCATTTGGGGTGAGTGGGAGGACATTGTTATCTCAAACTTACAAAGTATTTTAAAACCCCACGTATACGCCCTACACTGGACCTTTTACAAGGTCCTCATAAACACTCTCTCTGTCGATGTCAATGAAAGTAATCTACATTTGGTTCATAAAGCTGCCTTACCCTGAGCACCCAGATCCATTAAAACCATCATAATTATCCTATTACAGTAAGTGTAAGGGACCATGGAAGAGTTTGTTACGGCCTAGCTAGGGCTTATCGCCTTCTCAAGGACAGGTTATTAAAGGATGCAGCACACCAGTTTATTCTGCTTGTAGTTGGTTAGAACCGCCTCGCGTGGGAAGCCCCTGTGTGTATGGGGAAGTGCAGAAAGCCCCTGGCCACAGGCCAAGGGGGGCGGCCATGGCTGATGGAAAGCCCTGAATTGCATAGGCATGAGCTGCTTTGCATAGTATTAGCATGATGCTCTAATTGCTGCAGGGTGTATTTTTGCTTTGGACTTCGTGCCCTGCCTCTGTGACAGCAACGCTTGGAGTCCCCGTTGCGGGTGTGTCACATTACCTTCAATAAAGCCAACTAACGCACTGTGTGTGTGGACCTCATCCTTGCAGAGCACTCAGGCACGTAACATTTGGCGCAGCGAACAGGGTGCTCTGGGGGATGATGCCGTTTTGGCCGAAGGTAGGGGAAGTGGGGAAGCCACCGCTGTCACTACAGCGCATACCTGGGTGGCCCCAGACGGACCACTGGGGGCCGGTGGCACGGGTGCTGGCAGGGTGGACTGCCCCTGCCAAGTGGCCGGAATTCCCGCAGATGGCCGGTGTTACTCCCGCACAGCTGACAGAGGCTTTGCAGCGGCTGCGGGAGAGCCGGCGCTCTGGGATGGAAGTGCGGGCTATGGGGGAGCTCGGATGGCTCCTCCTAACAGTCATCCGGGCCCAGGATGAGGAGGTGTTCCGCTTGCAGCGAGCCCTCAAGGGAAAGACACAGGAGTGCGCGGCCCAGGCAGATGCCCGTGCCGTGGCTCAGGCCATAGTCACCTTCCAGGCGGAGCGGGCCCAGGAGCTGACACGGCGGTGTGAAGTGCTGGTGGCCCGGGTTGCCAATCGGAGATGGCTCAAGCTTGGGCAGTGGCTGGTGACTACGGCCCAGGTCCGTGCAGTGACGGCTGCCCCCTTTTGGGACCCTGAGGCTTGGGATGGGAATATTTGGGGCTCGTCCTCCTCCTCATCGGAGGAGGACGAGCACAAACTGGTGGTGGCACACGCCCGCCCGGTAAGGGAGCTTAGGGCCGAAGGCGGAGAGATGCAGCCGGAGGTCGTGAGGACCTATAAAACAAGTGAGCTGCATGAGATCGTAAAGACGTTCCGCCAGGAGCCGGGGGAAGGTGTGTTGCGTTGGCTGGTCAGAGTCTGGGACAACGCGGGAAACACGGTGCTGCTCCTGCAGTATGAGTTGCAACAGTTGGGTGTCATGGCACAGGACGCACAGGTACGAGCAGAGATGTCCAACCCCCCAAACCCGAAGGGACCTGATAGGCAGGATTTAGAATCCCACTCTCTGTATTGTTGGTTGACGGTAGCCGTAGACGTGGCCTACCCATCGGCGGGGGAGTTAGAAGCGCAAGTAGGCCCCTGGAAGACCATAGCTGAGGGGATGCAGACCTTGCACCAATTGGGAATGGCCTGGGTGGTGGCAACGGGGGGCACGGAGAGGCCCAACGACATGCCAGTTACGAAATCCACCAAAGCCGCCCTTTCGCGTATAGCCCCCGCTGAGTTAAAATCCTCGCTCTTGGCTGTGGTAATGGCAGTGGACGGGCAGGTCGGAGAACTTGCATCAACCCTCATGCAACTGGAGACAGCCTTGGCCGGGGCGCAACCCAGGGCAATCCGAGCTGCAAGGGGGCAGCAAAGCAAGGGACAGGCCGGCAAGGGAGAGTTTTGTGGTCAGATATCTTGCAGGCAGGAGTCCCCCAAGAGGAAATTGATGGGAAGCCCACGGCCGACCTGTACAAGTGATGGATGCAACTGCCCGCCGCCCAGCGGAGCGTTGGACCCGAGGGGGAGAGGGGCTTGGAGCCAAGCAAGCCGGCAGAGCCTTCCACCCCGCCCGCGGAGTGGCAGCTGCCTCGGCCCTACTGAGGGCGTGGCGGGTCCTCCGTTCCGTGCGTGGCTGCAGCCGCATACGGAAGGGAGGCGGGGGACCAACGCCCCTACATACCCTTAGGGATCCGCTGGCCCAGGGGAGGGGTCCAACACGTTCTGGTGCTCCTAGATACTGATGCTGAAGTCACGATTCTACATTCTGCACAAACTCAAGGCCGAGCCACGCTGGTGAAAGGCCTGGGCGGCGCTGAGACCCCAGCATATGAGGTTATAGTTACCTTGACTCTGGGGAAAGCTTCTCCATTCCAAGCCACGGTTCTGGCGGCGGCCATCGGAGAGTACATCCTGGGCATCGACGTCCTTCGGGGGTGTTCAGTGGACACGCAGTATGGCCTGTTTGCATTCAGCCACCCCCGGTACGTAAGTGCAGAACAGGTGCGGGAGGTGCGGACGCTAACGATCCTGCGAGGCGCCCTGCGTTGGGAACCTGTGGTACTGCCTCTTCCAATGGCTGTAATTTCCAGAAAGCAGTACCGTCTACTGGGGGCGGGGGGGGGGGGGGAAATCACCCAAATGATTAATGTGCTGCTAGAAGCCAAGGTTATCAGGCCCACCCTGAGTCCCTATAACAGTCCCATCTGGCCTGTGCAGAAACCAGATGGAACGTGGCGCATGACAGTCGACTACCCGGAGCTGAACAAAGTGACCCCCCGCCCCCCGCTGACAGTGGTCGTACCAGACATAGTCACCTTGGTCGAGCACATCGTGGCTGCGGCCCAACTGTGGCGCGCCGTTTTTAGATTTGGTGAATGCCTTCTTGTCTATAGCCATTGCCCCGAGTGGCCAAGAACAATTTGCGTTCTCGTGGCAAGCAGGCCAGTATACCTGTTGTGTGCTGCCGCAGGGTTGGAAACACTCCCCGACCATCTGCCACCAGCTGGTCAGCGCCGATTTGGCCCGGATACAGTGGCCACCCCAGACCCACCACTATCATTATATTGATGATGTTATGGTATCCGGCCCCTCCCAAGAGGTGGTAGTGGATACGCTGCATGCCGCTGTGGAGGGCCTGGAAGCGCGGAGTTGGATGCTAAACCCACAAAAGATACAGGGGCCTGCCCAAACGGTGTTTTTTTGGGTATTCTATGGGCGAGACTGGAACGGGAGATTCCTCAGAGGGTGCGCCAAACAGTACAAAGCTGTCCCACGCCCCAGACCAAGAGAGAGTTACAAGCATTTCTTGGTTTGCTTGGGTTTTGTCGCGCTTTTATTCCCCACTTTGCTTTTTTAATGCGGCCATTACAAACCTTGGTGCTGAAAGCGGCGCCCTGGCAGTGGACACGTGGTCATCAGACTGCCTTTGAATTGTGCAAGGACGCCTTACTTACGCACGCTTGGCTCCATGCTCCACAGCCAGGAGTCCCATTTGAGCTGGAGGTTACTACAGTGGCAGATATGCCTTCCTGGGGACTCTGGCAGCCGGTCGGGGGGCAGCAAAAAGAACCCATTGGCTTTTGGTCCCGGGCCTTGAAGGGGGCAGAACCTGGGTAGACCCCTTTGCAGAAGCAAATCCTGGCGGTGGTATGGGCGTTGCAGGACACCGAGTGCGTCACGGGCCCTACGCCAGTAGTGGTACACACGCCCATCCCCCTAGGGCGCTGGGTGAGGGAGGACCCCACCCAAACGCAAACCGGAGTTGCTCAGAACGCCACCCACTTCAAATAGAAGCACTATCTGCAACAGCGTATGCTGCTAGGCCGACCCTCCATCTCCACCTCACATGCCGTGTTGCTGCGGGCAATCACCTTTGAGCATGTACCCTTTCTCACGGATGAACTGCCACCGGTGGAAGACCCTGTGCGTCCCTCTCCAGTAGGAGAAGCACCTCTCGTGGACCAGCTGTCAGTTGAGGAATGGGAGTATGCTTGGTTTACTGATGGATCAGCGGCCTACACCGCTCAAGGGACCCGGCAGTGGAGGGCAGTGGTGTACGCCCCCTACGCAGACGTGTTGGTTATAGCATGGGGCACCGCCGGCTGTAGTCAGTGGGCTGAATTGAGGGCTGCCACCCTAGCCATTGAGTATTCCCTGCCACGGGCATAGCTTTATACCGACATTTGGGTGCTGTACAAGGGTCTTCAGACCTGGGTGACCGCTTGGGAGGCTAAGGAGTGGGAACTGGCAGGCAGACCCCTGTGGGGAGCCACATTGTGGCAGCAGCTCCTTGCTTACGCCTGGCAGGCCCCCCTAGTGGTGTGTCATGTAGACGTGTCATAAACAGATAGCTAAGGGTTAATGTCTATTTCACCTACAAAGGGGTAACCAAACACCTGACCAGAGAACCAATCAGGAAACAAGATTTTTCAAATCTCAAGGGAGGGAACTTCTGGGTGTGTGTCTTTGTCTCTCTGTTGCTCTCGGCTCTGAGAGTGAACTGTCTCTCTCCAAGCTTTCTAATCTTCTGTTTCCAAG
>NC_133770.1:15279050-15300195 GCF_003597395.2 Chelonoidis abingdonii | reverse complement strand
GACCTGTTGGATTTTTTTCCTAGTTAACAACTCACCAAGGATCTGGTGTGGAGGAGGAACAGGGGGAAGGAAATCTTTGTGTCAGAGTTGCAAAGCTTACCTTTGCAGGGACTCTGACTGAGGGTGAAAGACACTTGATCTCTCTGTTTTGCAATTCAAGGAATTGAAACAGGGTGATCGTCCCAGGCCATCCAGGGAGGGGAAGCCTGGGAGGAAATAAAGAGGAGACAAGAGGAGGGGGTTATTTCCCTTTGTTGTAGACTCAGGGCATCTGAGTCTTGGGGTCTCCCAGGGAAGGTTTTGGGGAGACCAGATTGCGCCAGACACTGGCTGGTGGCAGCACTATCAAATCTAAGCTGGTAATTAGGCTTGGAGGTTTCATGCTAGCATCTTATTTTCTGAACTCTAAGGTTCAGATCTGAGTAGGAAAGCTATGACAGGATGCCCACACAAAAGCCCAAACGGATGAGGCTCGCTGGAATGTGGCAGCTGATGACATGGCTCAAGGGGAGGTCGTCCAGCTGGCCGAACAGTACCACGTAGAAGGAGGCCATCGGGAAGCCAGCGCAACGCAGTACACGGCCCTACGCCAAGGCACCGTGGCCTTTGTCGGCCTGCTGTATGGCCAGGGTGAGGTGCCCAACCTGCTCGCAATTGGCGCCCATTGCCCTACCAGAACCAACCAGTCATATTTACCGAGCTACAGGCCCTTTCCAAGACTGGCAAGTCAACTACATAGGCCCTCTACCACAAGAGTGAAGCTGGCAATACGTTTTCACGGCGGTAGACACCTACACCGGCCTGCTATTTGTACATCCCAGTGCCACCGCAGCAGCAACTACCACGCTGACGGCCATGCAACAGCTGTGTTCCCATTACGGGACCCCTCGGACCGTGCAAAGTGATCAGGGGACTCACTTTGCGGCTCCAGTGGTTCGGACTTGGGCCGCTGATGTCGCTGTAGACTGGCACTTCCACCTTCCGTACACACCCACAGCGAGTGGCCTTATAGAGTGTCTAAATGGGTTGCTGGAAGACCAAATCTGCCGTCTTACGCTGACTCACACGCTGCGGGGCTGGGCGGGGGTATTAGAGCAAGCCATCTGGCTCCTGAACAATCGCTACCTGGAGGGGCGGGGGAGACACCCTTTCAGCGCCTTACCATGCTTCCCCAAGTGCCAGGACAATTACGGGTAGACCTGAGGCATACCCCTGGGGTTCTTAAACCAACGCAAGGGGTAGTGATCTTATATGCCTCTTACACCACCACCTTACCCGCGGGGCAGACCGTGTCCCTGTGGGCCACCCAGACACAACTATTGTGCGAGCCCACTTGTTTGTTTTGTTTCCTTCCAGTAAAGGAGGGTTCCCGGTTTTATCCTCCATACTGGCTGAGCTCAGATCATTCTCCGGCTTTCCTTTCCTGCACTAACACAAGTGACGGGATACTGCAATGGGAGGGCGGGGAGGCCCTCTGTAAACTTGTCCTGTTACCCCCTGCAGGTCTGATGAACCGTGACCCCGGTGAGGCAGAATGGCATGTGTTGGCAAGCATCTGGTGGACCCTACCACTGCAAGAACCTCGGGCGGCCGTCATCCTGGCCATAGGGGAAGGCTGGGCTTATGTGCTACTGGAGGGGGAAGACTACCCGCATATAGCCTCGCGCTCACGACTTTCGCGACGCCCCTTGTGAAGGGCGGGATGGCTCATGAGGCTGTCATCGCTCTCGATAATGCATGGGTGGCGTTGGTCCAAATTGCTGTTAATGCAACATCTTTTTGTCTCCCCAGGGTGTATGCGATAGGCACCCTTATAGAGACCTGTTTTATTGGTGTTAGCGCCATCCCAGAATCGCTGAAGAAAGCTTCACTGTTGTTTACAATCCCTAAGCGCATGAATTATTTGGATTTGTATGCCCAGGCATAGCTTGGCAGGCTGAGAGGGATGCAACTATGTATTCATTTCGCCTGGCTAATGTTACCCCTGCAGATACATGTGTTTATTTTAGAAATGCTACTCGTAACATAGTTGACCATACTAACCAAGAGTTAAGTTGCCAAACTAGGATGGATGTGTCTTTTGCTCATGGGCATACGAAGTTACCCATTGGGTGGTTTTTGCTTTGTGGGAGAATTGCGTACACCGATGTTCCTGCCAATAGTGCGGGGGGCCCCTGTACTATAGGCCGAGTGACCCCTTGATGCTGCTGCACCCCCCTGTAAGCCGTGCCCGCCACCGACGGGACACCATTCCCTTAGATTCTACTTGCAAAGCTGAGGTGACCCTTTATTCGCAGGGGAAGGCGGCAGCCCTCCTGTTTTCCCTGGTGGGCATCCCCGGCATGGTTGCACATAATTACCATGCGGTAGCCCACCTTGCGTGTACAGTTGCCAAGGCCATTAATCTAACCTCTACTGTTCTTGCCTCGCTTACCCAAGAATTGGGCGAGGTACGCCAGGGCATGCTGCAAATTGCTTGGCCGTTGATTATCTGTTATTGCGGCATGGCCATTCTTGCCAGGATTTTGCTAGTCTGTGCTGTTTTAATGTTACAGATGCCAGGGACTCCATAGAGGCGACATTGAAGGACCTGCGTCACCTAGCGGAAGGTATCGGCCAGCAACAAGGAGATTTTTGGCTCTGGTCCTGGCTTACCTCCCTCCGTGGTTGGACTGCACATCTTGTCCAGGGCCTGTGTGTTGGCCTCCTGGGCTTCTTGGGCCTTTATGTGTGTTGTGGCTTGCTTAGCTTAGGTGGCCTGTGTGGCCGGCATTGCTGTTTCCGGGGTCCTACTCTTATCCCCTTGGGGTCTTCAGAGTCAGTTTATGCCACAGTGTATGCTGCCGTCCTTTGAGAAGACGAGGGGAGGAATGTAAGGGACCACGGAAGAGTTTGTTACGGCCTAGCTAGGGCTTATCGCCTTCTCAAGGACAGGTTATTAAAGGATGCAGCACACCAGTTTATTCTGCTTATAGCCGGTTAGAACCGCCTCGCGTGGGAAGCCCCTGTGTGTATGGGGAAGTGCAGAAAGCCCCTGGACACAGGCCAAGGGGGGCGGCCATGGCTGATGGAAAGCCCTGAATTGCATAGGCATAAGCTGCTTTGCATAGTATTAGCATGATGCTATAATTGCTGCAGGGTGTATTTTTGCTTTGGACTTCGTGCCCTGCCTCTGTGACAGCAACGCTTGGAGTCCCCGTTGCGGGTGTGTCACATTACCTTCAATAAAGCCAACTAACGCACTGCGTGTGTGGACCTCGTCCTTGCAGAGCACTCAAGCATGTAACAGTAAGGCAAGTATTTCAGAGAGGCTGTAGTGAGATTTTATAATTGTGCGTTATGTAACTACCTGTAAAGTGTCAGACATCATACTCTCTAAATGCCCTAGTCCTTGACTACTGGCCACACTGGGGCTTGCTTGCACAACAACTTAGTGTGTGGCAACCTAGGGTGTAAATCTACAGTGCCTAGTGTGCACATTGTCTGTGCTGACCCAGCTGTTATGCACCAAAAGTTCCCTAACTCACTTTGAGTTACTGCTGTTTGAGCACACCATGTGCACTCGATTGCACGATGGTTTGTGTTTTATTTGAAACTCTCAAGAATTATTTTAAATGGGTTCATAGTTTATAGGAATTTATTCCTCATTGTGCATGAGGTTTTCTCGTGTATAGCAAGCCAGCACAGCAACTATTTAAGGATTTCAAAGGTGCATAGGATTTGTACAACATTTGTAATATGGATGAATTTCACACTGTGAAAGTAGCAAGAAATTACCCTTTTCTAGTTGTATTTTATTTTGCAGGTTACATTGAACCACTTCAGGACCTGATTCTGCAAGCTCTGAAGTAAACAAAGATTTGACACATGGAATGCTTGTAGGATTAGACCCCCAGGCTGCGTGTTAACAGACTATAAGAATGTTGGCATATTTAAGTACCAGGACTCAAAATATTGGACATTTAGCTGGATAACAAGAATATTCAGTTATAATAATAGAGAATTATAAAAAAAATGTTTTGAAAGAGTATAAACTCTTTCTTCAGGGCATAAGATAAACCTCTAACTAATGAGTTTAGAAAGAAACTTCCCCTGGGGACAAGTTACGGCAAAACTGCTACTGAAGGCAGAACAGGGAGAGACGCAGTTTAAATTTTCCTCTGAAGCATCTGAAACTAGCAGGATGAGGAAGTAAATGAACCCCTAAATGGGTCAATCCAGTCTGGCAATTCCAATCTTCAGGAATGCTCAGCTCTTCTGAACATCAGCCACTGAGGTGTTTAAGATTAGCTACCTAAAATTAGGTGCCTAATGTTAAGCATGTGAGTTTGAATGTGTATTATTATTTTTAAAATGTACCATATTCAGATGGAGTTAAATTACAAAGTTAAAGCACATCCTATAGCTAATTTTCAAATGCAACCTGGATTTAGAGTATTTTTAGAACTAAAGATTGTCAAAATCATAGAGAAGACTTCTGTATGTGATGGTAGCACAGTCTGGTATGGCTGTAGCAGTTCAGCATTTACAATGAAAACCCCTTTTGGGGGTGTTTATTAGGGAACCAGAAAAATTCAGTTTGTGCTGCAAGCTGATCTGTATATGTGTCAGCAGAGAAACAATGGTTTGTTATTATTGTTTTTACAAATTATAATAATTTTTTTAAAGTCTGACCAGTTTTAGATTGTGTATGGGAACAAAAGCAAATGAAGGGCAATTTAAGGGTGTAAATCTTACCAAGGAATCTCTATGTTTGTCAATTTAAATAAAAGTCTTGGTGCTATTTTATTATTTGCTGCACGGCATTTCAAAATTTACAAAGATTCTGCAGGATTAACTTTGTTTTTGTTAAACAGATCTGAGATATAAAAGACTATGGCCTTTATTTGCCCATCACAAACAGGATAATATGCTTTCACTGTTAAAGTTTAGGGACCCTCTGATAACAATGAGATTTTTGCACATCAGGGTGGATAAAAATCAATGATTTTTTTTAAAAAAACTGGATTTTTAATTTAAATCAGATTTTTTGGATAAAATGCTTTTTGAGGGGAAAAAAACTATCTAAAGATATATTATAGTTCAAAGATATCTTATCATCAAATAGGGATTATAAATTCTAATTCTATAGTATGAGACAATATATTCATGTAATGTTTAAGAAAAATTTTTATAAATGAGTTCCAATAGTTCATGGATTAGGGACCCAATTTTATGGGGTTCCAGGGGCTTCTGTATAGATTATTTAAATTAATCTTTCTAACTACCCAATGGGACTCAGTGCTCAGTCTAGAAGACACCATCAGAGATGCTTAGTTTTGCAGTTCTCAAACTGTGGATTTGTGTCTCCAAAGATAACATGCTTATTAACAGCAAAAATGTTTTTAAATACATAAATAAATATAAATAAATAAATAAATAAAGATGAGAAATAACAGACCTGAACTCTATTGTTCCTCTGCAAATTTGTGTACACAGAGTTAATTCCTTACCTCTCTCTAAAAGTGCAAAGTTTCAAAAAGTTCAATAAATAGAAGATGGTTGGGAGTGGAATAGATCTGGACAAGAAGTCTGGAGATACATGTTAGAAGGGAGGGACAGGCAGTAGAAATAAAAGTGAAACTGTTTGAGCAGCATATTCCAGAAATCTTAAGGTCTTTCTTACTGTAGCCCTCATTGATTTGAGATCAACTATACCAATCTCTCCTTAGAAGGGAAACGTATAATGGCAGCAGGCCATAAAAGACACCAACTTTGGGAATAAGAATCATTCAAGAAATATGTTTGCTGATAATGTTTTAAATAATGTCACACCCGTCAGGGGCGGCTCTAGGCATTTTGCCGCCCCAAGCACAGTAGGCAGGCAGCCTTAGGCGGCTTGCCTGCGGGAGGTCCCCGGTCCCACGAATTCGGCGGCAGCCTGCGGGAGGTCCGCCGAAGCCACAGGACCAGCGGACCCTCTGCAGGCATGCCACCAAAGGCAACCTGCCTGCCGCCCTCGCGGCAACAGCAGAGCGCCCCCTGTGGCTTGCCGCCCCAAGCACGTGCTTGGAATGCTGGTGCCTGGAGCCGCCCCTGACACCAGTGGACTTGTGGAAGTCACTTAAGCACTTGGATTCAGAGACTGTTGAAGTGATAATCTCACCTTTAACAGCTGTTGCTTCTTCTGCTGGTTTAGAAAGACTATTTTCTTCTTTTGGACTAATTCATTCCAAATTGAGAAATCGTGTGGGACCTGAAAAAGCAGGAAAGCTTGTTTTTCTTTTCCAGATTATGAACAAACAGGAAGATGAAGATGACTGTTTGCTGCAGAAGACAATATTTTAAGTTTCTCATGTTGACCTGGCTGACATAGCTGATTTAATTTTTTTGTTTTTTTAAATATTTCATTTAACTATTTTAAGTTAAAAACAATTTTAACAAAAACTAACCAGATTTTTAAGAACTTGAATGTTTAACTAAATTTATAAATTCACAGGCTTGTTTTGTTAAAATATTAGATGTTTGCTATTGAATACATAGCATTGTTATTTTAGTTAAATAAAACAATTTAAATGTCTGTCTGGTGATGTTCTCCTCCTAATACAGCATGGCAAGAAAATCCTCCAAATATTAGTGATTAATCTGTTGAATTGGAGATAGGTCACCTCCCAATGACTTCATAAATATCTGCTTCAATTACCTTTGGTAAATGAAATCACCAAACACTCATTCATTTTGTGATAAAGCTGTAAAACTAATCTGAAAAGTTTTCAAAATAAATCACTGTAAAAATGTATAGTGTGTACCATCTAAAAGTGAAACCTACATCTATCTCTGAGTTGTGAAGAATATGTATTAAGGTTATAACAACCAATAAAAATGCACTTTTATGTAGAAATCCATGATTAAATCAAGTCTTCCTGACTAGTGATTTAAATCATGATTTAAATCAAACCCACTCTGTTGCATGTGGGAGATCTGCAGGATAACAACTTCTAAATATTGGCCCAAATTAAGGCCTCTCTAAGGTGGTAGAAAGGAGGCAACACAAAACAGGTATTTACTCCTAAGTGAAGAGCCACAATTTGAAACAAGGAAGATTTCTGGCCAAAGCACAGGACTAAGTGTGAAGCTATGTGGAGCGCAGACTTCCTTTGTGACTTCTGGCAAGATACTCAGTTTTACCCTTCTGTAAAATACAGATGATAATACTTCCCTATTTTATAGGGTTGTTGTGTGTGTTAAATCAGTGGGACTACTCATGGAGAAAAATACTTCATGTGAAAAAGGGAGGCAGAATCTGACCTGTATGTTTGCAAAGTGCTTTGAGGTCTTCAGATTTAAGGTGCTACAGAAATGTTAAGTTTTATTATTGTTTGCCTAAAAGTAGACATCAAGAACCAGAATAAAACCACACACCACAAACTGGATCCCCCAATCAGGTATGAGCTTGGTGTTGTGTTTATATATGACTAGTGTTAGCATTAACTTTGATTGGTCATCTACAAAAAGTTACATAAACTCAACTTCTTAAAGCTAAAACCTTTTGGTGTGTAAATCTAAATATATCACAGCGTGGACAACAGCCAACATTAAAATTACGTCTCAAGCTGCTTCCCAAAAGAAGCTGTTTGGCACCCACCAAACAGCCTGCATTTCTGAAGGTCCTTTTCTCCTACACTTGGCATCTGATAAGGCTATGCAAACAGAGACCATTCACAAAGCAGCAGACACCTCCTCCATCTCATCCTAAAACTGGTCCTCCCAGCTTTCTTGGAGCCAGCTAGTATTTCATGTTCTCTGTATGTATAAATATCTTCTTGCTGTATGTTCCAGTCTATGCATCCAATGAGGTGGGCTGTAACCCACAAAAGCTTATGCTCAAATAAATGTGTTAGTCTCTAAGATTCCACAAGTACACCTGTTCTTGTCCCCAGTCTGCCCCAAAGCAGCAGCAGCACTTTCAAATGCCTAATTCAACATAGGGTGACCAGATGTCCCAACTTTATAGGGACAGTCCTGATTTTGGGGTCTTTTTCTTATATAGGCTCCTATTACCCCCCCATTCCAATTTTTCACACTTGCAGTCTGGTCACCCTAATTTTACACCAGCCCTGAGTGGGCGAAGGGCAGAGGAGAGGGATGGGCAGCAGGGGGTTCACGGTGTCTCCTAATTCTCGTGTCGGAACCATTCACCATAAGGGAAGCGGGCCTCAGAGCAGGGAAGGATCAGCCCCACCCCCCTTACAGCTTTCTCCTTCTCGGCCCCATCCAGAACATGACTTTTTCTCCCCTAACAACGAACAAACCAAAGAGAGACACTTACTTGCTTTATTTACTATTTCCTGCTAACCCAGCGTCCCAGCGTCACTGCATTGTATCCACAGAGTGTGACTCCCAGTTCAGGAACTCCCCAGCAGCGGAAATTCCAGCTCATTGCGGCGGCTCTTTCCCCTTGGAGCGGTTCCTACCCATCCCGGACGGCGCCCACTCCGGAGGCTGCATGATTTATTCGAGCACTGCCAGCCTGTGTGGGGATGCACAGCTCCCAGCCCGTCCAGCCCAGGGGAGGCGTTAGCAGGCGCCACCCTGCACTCTCTGCCCTCTACCTGCTGGCGACTGACTGCTACTCAATGGGTACAATAGGAGAGGCCTGCAGGAGAGTGTTTTGCATTTACACCCACCCCCGCTGCGGGTTGATCTGCCCTATGTTTTCCTTGCAGTCCGCTGTGAATCTGGTACCCTATATCAGAGCACCGAACGGCACTGCTGTAAAAGGTAAATTCATCTACCACTTTTCTGTGAAAGCCAAACGATATGGTGGTGCAATGCCTCGGGGAAACACAGGAAGCAAGAAGAGGAGGAACTGAATCCACAAGTGAAAAAATGTTCATTTTTTGAAAAATATTCTTGATAAAAAAAATCCAGGGGAGATTGAGACTGGTTTTGGTAAAAATGGGCTTTGGTTTCTAGCTTTTCAATGAAAAACTGGAAAATGTCTTCAAAAATGAAATTATTCAACATAAACATTTTCTTGAAATGTAATTTGATGAAAGATGTCACAGCTTTCTCTCTCTCTCTCTCTCACACACACACACGTTGTGTATAAATCATCAGCTATTCAGTGAAGCACAATATAGACTTTAATTTTTATCGTGTGGGCCTAACACACAAGATTTTACATCTAGTTTGCTAGCACTTTGAAACATAATCTATGTAAGAACCTTCTTAATATTAAGTCTGATGCAATATTTATGTATAATTCTCAGTCGCATCTGAAGAAGTAGGGTTTTTTACCCATGAAAGCTTATGCCCAAATAAATCTGTTAGTCTTTAAGGTGCCACCAGACTCCTCCTTGTTTTTTGTGGAAACACTAACACAGCTAGCCCCTTGATTCTCAGTTAAGCCAACATCCCCTCCCTCTAGTGGCTAAAAAGAATATTGCTACTTCTGACAGCAATTACCTTTAAAATAAAGGTTTCAGAGTGTAGCTGTGTTAGTCTGTATCAGCAAAAAGAATGAATATTTGTGACACCTTAGAGACTAACAAATTTATTTGGGCATAAGCTTTCATGGGCTAAAAATCAGATGCATGCAATGAATGGGTTCTAGCCACATAGCTTATGCCCAAATAAATTTGTTAGTCTCTAAGGTGTCACAAATATTCATAGGTGCCACAAGTACTCATTATTTTTTCTTTAAAATAAAGGAACTGCAAGGATTGGTCACATTTCTTTGAGCCAGAGTCGGTCCTGGAGGCAAAAAATAAACAGCCAGGAGCAGGGAAATTATGAAGAATTATGAGCTATTATTTTTGAGTTGGTAGTAAAACCCAACTTCAGGAAGAATCAATTTAGACACAAATGCAATCCTGCAAAAATTTATGCATGTGTTTAACTTAAATTTGAGTATGTTAATAAGTCTTTGCAGGATCAGAGCATAACTCTGGATCTGTGCACTCTATTGTGGATGGCAGAAGGACTTCGTCTTTTCACATGGTTTAGAAGCAAAAGCAGGAGATTCAAAGATTGCTATCCCTAATATTTCTACAGTAAACTAGTAAACCAAAATAAATAAGTAAATACATATTTTTTAAGATCAGGAGCAGTACAGGGCACAAGCAAAAATATTTTTCATTTTGTATTCAGTTCGCCTTTAAAAGGGACATTGGGTTAAAAAATACAAGTTTAAAAAAAAGTTTCCTGTCATCACTAATAAGACTTTATATTTTAAAATTGTTCCAGTGGTTTATTACTCTCATGTTACAAATTTACGACTTATTTCCAGACTTAATTTGTCTAGTTTCAACTTCCAGCCATTGGATCATGTTATATCAATTCCTGGCTTTGTCAAAGACTCTGTGTGATCTTGACCAAGTCACTTAATATCTCAGTTCTTCATCTGTAGTATGGAGGTGTTATGCCCCCAGGTTTTCTACACTCTGGGCTCTGATAACTTTTGCCGCCGCCAAGCTTCACACTTGCAAATTTTGTATTGTGTCTCCTCTCACTCTGCTCCCTCATTCCAAGGACTTGGTCTCCAGGAGTGAGATGCTCACTGATAAGTATGGTAGGTGCTCTTCAATGGCCACTGGAGGAAAAACCAATCACCCTAGATCCACTCCGAAGTCGTTTAATGAACTCTTACTTTATCACTTACAAGTAAACCTATGAACAAACTCAGTTACACTTTAACAGTTACATTCTCAAGCACAGGCAAGTCTTATTACAGAACCCAGTTCAGACTTCCTACTCAGAAGCTTCTGGATCTGACATTCTCCGAACTTGGTCTTGGTAACACTTTCCCAGTAGCCTGAGCCCATACAATCCACAATGGACTGGTCTCTGATGTCTAGTGAGTCCATTCTTGGCAACCTTCATTGAGATCTTGGATAGACTCACCTCCAGCTGGCAAGCCTCAACTATCTCTTCCCAAGATTCCTCACCCAGCTGCTGGAATCTGAACAAACATTCCAAGATGGCTCCTAGAAACCAAATGGGCCATTACAGAGTTCTCTGATGATAAATCTCTGTCAAATGTTCAACCACAAGTTTAATTTCCCACATCCCCTTACATAAATTACCTAACATTTGCCACGAGGGACAATAGGATTTCCCTATCTCACAAGGGGTTTGTGAGGACAAGTTCATTGTCTGTGCAGTACACAGATACAAAAGGACCATAGAAAACTCCATAAATTGTACAGTCATGTCTGGTTGTCCTACATCCTGACATACTCAAATAGCTTCAGCTTAGAGTCCTTCATAATTTGATGTTTTGCCATTCAAATATGGTTTCATCCCCTGAACCGCGGTTTGAAAATGGCTAGTGATGCCCCTTTACATTTCAAAGACCTAACACAAAGTCAATATAAAGGCAACACTGAAATACATTTCCCCATCTTGCTTGATTTTTCATCATTAGATTACTCTTCCCAACAGCACCAGAAGAAGAACAGAGGGAGATAGAAAGTTGGAGTGGCCTGTGAAAGTGCAACAAAACAAAAAATAGTATTGATTTCTACCAGAAAGTGACAGTTTGTTTTGAGAATGTTTAACAGATGTTTACAGCTTATTTGAGCAGAACTGTGCACGTGTAAAAAGTGCAAATAACTTTTAGTGTTGAGCATAGTGTTTAAAAAAAGGAAAGTATATGTTTTGGAAACAAAAAATTCATGCAATCAAAGCTAAAAATATGGTTTGAGTTAACACAAATCAAACTTACCAGGGCGTAAAAACGTTAAAAATTAAAAAAATACATAAATAAAACACCCAACGTTTTAAATTCACTAAGACAAAGGGAAGCTTGAAGCTGTGAATTGTGGCAGTGCTAGAGCGTGACCATCTGAGGTATTGTCCAGATAGAGCTTCTCACTTGTGAGTAACTTCATTACTTTACTACTGTTTGCTTTATTAGAATTTGGTGAACCCATCTGCGAGTGTTGAATCTTGAATCAACAGATGCCCAGGCTCCCTGACCCTGCTGTTCTGATAAACAAGGTTCTTAAAGTGCAGAATTTCTGGTTGGTCAAGATCATTACATAAAACCTGGCAGGAGACAGTAATTGGATAGACCTCAATACTCTGTAACCTTTGATTGGTAGGCTTGGGCCACATTAAAACACCTTCTACCTAGGCCTTAAAATCTTGGATGAAATTCTGAAAAAGCACCTAAGTGACTGAGGAGCTTAAGTCCGCATTTTCAAAGTGATTTAGGAGTTTAAATCTCCAGTGACTTGTCTATCTCCCAGTAGCCCTGAACAGTTAATAAAAAGGTACTTTATTAATATCCATATAATTGACTGTACTCTCAATTTAATACCACTTCATCACTTGTATTTAATTAACATAAACATCAAACACACTATCAAATCCTTAGATTACTTATGTTATTGAGCTTGAAAGTGTTTAAATTTTACTTTGTTATTTTATATCTCAAACCACTTTTGTTTAGCTACATAAGTCTACTTTCATGCCACTAGTTGCCAATGGTCTTCAGGTTATAAACTATGCCATTATCTCCTATCTGCCTTGTATGTAGTCAATTATGTATTTTAGTCCAAATTTAAAGCAAAACTGAAAAGTTTATTTCTAAAAGATTTGTGCTCTGTCTGTTCAAGCTACTAATAAGGAGTACTTAAGGGATCTTTGAAGCAGACTCAGAACCCTAACAAATGTTCTTTGGAAACTCCTGGTACAGGTGAGGTCCCAGAGGACTAGAGAAGGGAATCACTAGTTTACGTGTCTTTAAAAGGAGACAAAAGACCCAGGAAAGCTATAGGGGCCAATCAGCTAACTCAATACATTGTGGAAGGAATAGCTGTGGAAAATTATAAACAATAAATTTGTAACACTAGAGATATAGAGGTTATAATAATAGCCAGCGATGAATTGCAAGAACAATCATCCCAGACCAGCCTGAATATCTGTGTACTGGGTACTGGCTTTGGTGATAGGGTGGAGCAGAAGATGTAACAATATTTTGAATTTAATTAAGGCTTGTATCACAGTTTCCCCATGACATTTCTTCTAAGCATTATTGATTGCTAGAATTACTATAAAGTGGGCAAAACTGTTGAAAAAAAGAAAACAAAAAACCCTGAAGAGTAGTTTCTCAATAGTTCACGTCAATTGGAGAAGGGCGTACCGTACTTCGGGTTGCAGATTCAGCCTGGTACTTATTCAATCTTTTTCATTAGTTATTTGTGTAATTAGCAGTGGGAGTAGCATAGGCCTTGGTGTGGAGGCCTTGGCATACCTAAGAGTGTGAACTAAAGTCTGTGAGCCAGAGCAGGCCTGGCCTTGGCAAAATACAATGCATTTGTCCAGCTAATCACATTCTGACTGGAGAGACTGAATCATAAGATTCTCTTAACTATGTAAACATTCTTAAAGATGGTAAAAGAACACATTAGCCCCTCCTAGCTAAGGAGGGAATGACAAGATAATGGCTGAGGATGGTTTGTTGTAACTAGGAGAACAAGGATAAGTGCACAGCTGTATATCCTTAGCTGCTGTATATCACACATAATTATTCAGTGGCTTACCAGTTCACACCAGCTTACAATCGAACAAGCTCTATTGGGAATTATTGATAAAAAGAGGGAGAGATAGACAGAGAAGGATGGATTATATGCAAAAGATGGGTGGTGAGAGCCATGGCAGATGACAAGGGCTAAAAAAATTCAAAATGTTGTGGAGCTATGTTTCACAGCCTCCGCCCCAGTTAGCTGAGCTGTATTGCCCCCCTGCTCAAGCATGGAAGAAGCAGAAGGCGCACCAAAGATATAGGCTGAGGGAAGAGTAACTACCTGGAACGGACATTCACCGTGCTTTTGCAGCCACCCTGTCATTAGTATTCTTTCCTCATCTGAACCTTAGAGTCCAAAAATGAGGACTAGTATGAATTCTTCTAATAGCTTAATTACCAGTTTAGATCTGATAGCTGCCACCAATCAGGACCTGAGTCTGATACGCTGGTCTCCCCAAACCTTTCCTGGGGAGCCCCAAGACCCAGACCCCCTGATCTAATACAAGGAAAATAAACTCTTCCCTCACTATGCTCTCTCTAGGCTTTCCCCCCTGGGTACCCTAGAAATCACTGGGATTCAATCTCCTGAATCTTAAAACAGACTTCCACTCACCCCAAGGCAATACATGATTCAAGCTCCGTGAATCTAAACAAAGAGATCCTCCTCCCTCCTCTTTCTCCTGTCTCCCCACATTCCCTGTAATACAGACTCAATTCCTTGAGCCTCAACTGGGGAAAAATCAAAAAGGTCTTTAAAAAGGAGTTTTAATAAAGGATAGAAAAAACAAGAAATCTCTGTAATACAAGATGTAATATTACAGGGTCTTTCAGCTTATAGACACCAGAGAGAAAAGCCTCCCCAGCAAAATGCAATTAACACACTTCCAGCAAACTACACATCTGCAAATAAAGAAAAACAATTTAAAAACTATAACGCCTTGCTACTTATACTCACTATTCTGAATATATCAAGAGACTGTAGCAGGGATTGGCAAGAATCTGTTGCACGTCTAGTCCCTTCCCAGGACTCAGAAGAACAAAGCAAACCCAAAAACCACAAAACAAAGGCTCCCTCACACCGAATTTAAAGTACTCTTGTTTCCTGATTGGTCCTCTGGTCAGGTTGTTGGCAGCTCATGTTGTACCCTTTACAGGTGAAAGAGACATTAATCTGTAATATCTGTTATGACACACCACAGTAGCTATATAACACACACGCTGTGCCATATGTAAGATAATCACATATTTGAATGACTGTGAATTTTAGGATCCTTAGGGCCAGTATGGGCTGCAGCACACCTGCCTGCAACTCTGGGCGCCTTAAATGTTATGCTGCTCTGGCTCACAGCCTTGATCCAACAGCCAGCATACAAGCAAGAAAGTTCTCACCTGCTTCCATTGCCGATTATTCGCTTTGGCAAATGGGACCTCAAACACCCTTCAGCCCCGAGTCCCCCAAAAACCATCTCCTCTTATAGTGCTCAGCCTCTCTCACTGTAGCAACTCACAAACTTTAAATGTTCACTTTTTAAAGAGGCCTACACAAGCACCACCTGTTAGTCTTGGCTGAGGATTTTTACTTTCAGTTTGAATGCTACATGAGTGATTGTGTAGATTTAAGTTTGTATTAACAAGAACAAGATATTTTAGATGAACCATCTAGAAATACTGAGTTAGAAATGTTACAAACAACAGTAAAAAATAGTCTATCACTAAAACCTAACTTAACTAGAAAAGTTTTGTTCAAAAGTAGATTTTTTCACTACATTCTTATGGCAGAGCTAGCCAGTTCTTAGTCAGGATCCCAACACAGAGTTCAAAGCACTTGGTTGCTGTGGCTTGTCAGGTGAAGAATGCCAAAAAGGCCGTCCTTCTCTACTTATATCTTCAAGTTTATCTTGTGTTTCCAAGTCAGGAAGCCCTTCTGGGAGGCTCAGCTTGCTGAATCCCATACCAGGGAGCTCTTGCCCTATGGCCATTGGGGTGCTCTAGGGTCACATCTTCCCTTAAACAAGTTGCACAGAGAGTCAGCCATGGCTGATCTACAGGCAGCATGTCGAGACCCTATTGTTCTGGACAAGGCATCCTGGGGGCGGTCACCATATATTTTCTTTCCCCTTCATGTACAATTCTATGTTCATATTCTTTGGAAACATGCTTATTGGTAACAACTTGGAGTCGGTTCTGTGCCAACAAACCAATGAGAGTAATCAGTCAGGACCCTGAGCTGGGTGATTGCCCACGTATGGGTAACATTCTCTTAGGACAGAATAATTTGTTCAATGAGTGTTAATTCCTGCTTAAGAAATCAGTTGGGTGGTTTTTGTCGCTTTCCCTGACATGCAT
Source organism: Chelonoidis abingdonii (assembly GCF_003597395.2). Classification (NCBI taxonomy): domain Eukaryota; kingdom Metazoa; phylum Chordata; order Testudines; family Testudinidae; genus Chelonoidis; species Chelonoidis abingdonii. The sequence continues at coordinate 15,284,336 of NC_133770.1, read as the reverse complement.
CAGTACAGCAAACACTAAACCACCACCCATGTCTTGATGAGTCGTACGGAATTCAAACGTCTTGTCAAAAGATGTCTGTCCAGAAGAGACCTTTCTAACAGCATTTTCTTTAACCTTACAAAACATTCTTAAATCCTTTGACCATATAACGTTGTTTGGCTTTGTCTTTTTGCACAAATCTGTGATTGAGGGAAATATCATGGAATCCAGCACAATTAGGCAGTAATAGCTATGCAGATTGGACCTGCTTTTTTGGTGGTGGCGCCATTAACAATAGCTGTTACCCTTCAAGAGGAGCAGATAAGAGTTTGAACACCATTCTATCAATATCCCAGATAAGGAACCTGCTTCTCCAGTTTTACATTTAGATGCTTTCAACAATCAGACCTGTATTTCTGAGTTTTGTCAGGCAAATTCCCAAGTTTTCACGTGATTGACCAAGAGTGTTTAGGGTTGAAACAATATACACTCTTTCATCCATTTAACACTTGGTTGCCAAGCAATCTCAACGTGGCTCCTTGCATAATTAACTCACACTGGTAATATTTTTTAATCATACAATCCCCCATATCAGTAATAAAATTTCTATTTTTTGTGCATCTTCATCTAAAGGGATCTGCCGTATCCTTTTGCAAGTCAAAAGTGCTAATATTTTTACTTCATTAAAATATCAAGCATATCAATAACCTGGGCATTGGGATATCATCTAGAAAGTTGACAAACTGGATTTTCCGTATCAAACACAAAATCATCAGTGTTATCTTTCTTAAGGGGCCAAACAAAGGTTGATGTTAGACACTATAATCAAACACTGTTAGACCCTTATTTGTTTGTGATTGCTTCACTGCTGCTCATTTTAAATTCCTTTGTATTATTTTGGGTGAGGAAAAGAACAAGTTAGAGTTGGTCAGACTGGAAAAAGGGCAAAGTCTCTAAAATGGAAGGCTGAGGAAGCATCACAGGAAATTCAGATTGGAAGCAACAGTGAGAGAGAGAGAAGAGAGCGGCGCGCATGGACACCAAAACAATGGGAAGGAGACCAGCACAGCCAAGGAAAGGGAGGCGAGAATAGCCACAAGAGAAACAGCAAATGTGGTCCTGGCAAGGAAGGACCCACCCGCTAAAAAGAGAAAAGAGGAGAAGGCTGATAACCTAACGCCATAGATGAATCAAGCACACACAGATTCCACCAACCAACCGAGAGGTTCTTTCTCCCCAGACATACCAGGTAGGATAAACTGTGTCCTTCATAAAAGAAGCAGACTGTTATGCGAAGGATACTTTACCACTTTTGGAAAGACTCTGTAAGTACGTTAATGTAATGGGTCCACCACCAAGGTTGGTGCCTCCTCCTGGCTGTCCTGGTAGCTGCCCAAGCATTTGTACCACCCTCTTGCAGGGTTCTTTTCACCCATCTGTCCCCAGTAACATCTGGGACACTCTTTCCAGTGTTCCACTTTGCCCACAGAAGTACACTGCTTGACTGGGCCTCTGGTAGGCGTGACCAGATAGCAGTTGTGAAATCAGAACAAGGGCTGAGCTAAGAGGCACCTATAATAAGGACAAAAACCAATTCAGGACCGATCCCATACAATTGGCACACTGGTCACTCCTGGCTAGGTACCTCCTTCCTACCTTGTGCTCTCTCAGCCTTTGCTATTCTTTTTCCTGTCCAGAACTCACTAGAGCCAGTGCTGTTCGTCAGCTGCACAAATCATTCTGCAGCTACCAATGTACCTCCATTTTCTTTTTCTGGTCTTCCAGTAACCTCACAGGCAGGCATGAAGCCATCCCAAGCTTGTTTGTTCAGTCTCCCATCTGCTGGGATTTCATAAGTGGCCCCATGCAAAAAAAAAAAAAAAAAACTCCTACGTATCTCATCTTGTCTCGTTCTTTCCCTGTTTTCTGCTTCATGTTCTCTATGCTTTCCCTTGACTTCAGGAGAGGCCAATTTATAATAGTCCCTTTCAACAGACTTCCACCCAGAGCTACTCATACCTTAATCAGGGGCACAATTGTGTGCCCACAGTGCCTCCTCAAACTGTACAGCGGTCCCACTCCGATGCAAATGGCAACTCCTCGCACTCCTGGACATTACTCTGCCAGGCATTGCTCTCAGCCTCTGGCCGGTCTTAATCCACCCTGTCTTACCCTGCGGCTCCACTCAGAACTACAAGAACTCCTCTTCAGTGATTTGCCTCTGCCAGCTGGCTCACCCACATATGGCACTTTCTCTGAGTCGGAGTAATTCAAACTCCCTACATACAATGGCATCTTCCCTGTTCTCTACAATCATCGTCACTCCCCTCCAGTGGCTCGGTAGGGGAACTCGGCCCACCCTCTTCTCCAGTCTCCAATCCAGGCGGCGCATCAGTCAGCAGCCATAGGCCTGCACTGTCATACCGTTGCATGGTTTTTCCCCTGAGCCTTTCTCTCCTCTCCTGCCCTTCCCCACCTACTCTGAGGTCCCACCTTTCTCCCAACCCTCCTCTGAGGGACGTACTCTGTAGCGCTCTCTGTACGCCTAGACACCTTCATCCTCCAAGAAGGATTACCAGTCTACTTCCCTAGGCTCCCCTCTCTGCTCACCTCTTGGGCATTTTAGGCCTCTGCCAGTTGTCTGCTCCAATCAATTCCCTGCTCCCTGGATCCTCTCCAGGTGAAGACGTGGAGTTATGGGCCCACCTCTGCCTAAACTCCAGTCCACTCACATCACAAATAAGATTCAGATACAAGAAAAGTCCAACACTTAATTACTCAAGCTCTTGGGGAAAATATTAAAATTGAATGTGTATAAATTGTGCGATTTGAAGAAAGTGGGCCAAGGAAGAAGGGCAGACAATTTGATTAGTTGGCTGATATTTTCACACTGGGACAGTTCCTATGCTTATAGGATCAGACAAGTTGTTTGGAATAACCACTGATTTCTGTCCAGAAATCAACAAGATCTTCTGGGGCCTATGTGCCACCTAGAGCATCCAGTCGAGTTCAAAGAACAGGAGCAAACCCAAGTGTAAGGAGGGAAGCACTGTTTTGCCCCTGGTGAAAGGAGGGTGTTTAGAAGCCTATCCACTCCATCTCCCCAACTAGATCCATCTGAAATCTCACTCCAGCCCCCTGTACAAAGAATGGTGCAAGAAAGGTGGCTACCGTGTGACTCAAACTGAGCATGAGATTTACCCCGGTTCTTTTCAACCCAAAGCGCTTGTAACTTTATTCTGTGCGAGGTTGGTCAGGAACATAAATCGGGAGACACGGCCATCCGACCAACGTGCTGGCACAGACGCCATAAACACAATGTGCGTTTCACCCTTAAAAGCTAAACTTCTTCTAGTCTCAAGCACTTACACACGTCCGCACAAGTTAGTAAAACGATCTCAACCCTTGGAAATTACCAAATCTGAGTGTGGCTTTCAAGTGACACAGCAGCAGGCTGTCTCAATGGCCAAATCTTTCCACCTGCCGGTGGGAGCGCGAAATGTATCCAGGGGAAGTCCAAAAAAGTCAAAAGAGTCCCCAAACGAGCCCAATTTATCTCAAGCTTTTCCCCTTATTTATACATTAGTAATAAGTGACATTCTTAAGAACCTTGTAAGTAAGCAGTTTCAATTGATCAAATAAGGAGTTTCCTTCTGATTATGATTTGATCAGATTTTTTTTTTCTCCAGAGTTTTCAGCTTGAGACCCAATAATATTTCCTGGGCAATATCCTATCTTTTAAAATGCATATTGAGCAACTTCAACACAATTTCTTATCAGGAATGGACGCAGAGTCAACTGCCCTTTCCTGTGGCCCCAAACTTCCCCCTCTGCCTGTGGTCAAGCTGAGACCGCTGACTGCCAATTTACGTTTGCTGACTAGTTTGTCAAATCCCCCTTACAGAAAGACACTTGAACCTAAGCTAAAAGAAACTAAGTCCACACCCCCATCCAGTCGCATATTAATGCTGCTGTCATTAACACAGAGAAGCCAGGGGGACCCTGTGATTAATTTGTGAGTTGAGCCATTAAGTCGGACATGGGATTTTATCAAAAGTTTCCAGGGAATGAAGAAAGTAATGCCTAGGGTAGAGAACCATGCCAGATTTATTGTCAGGAATATTGGTCAAGGAGTCTGATGCGCTGCAAGTGTGAAGGTATGTAGAACTCCTAGGACTGGGAAAATATAAAAGTTCCTCCACATCTAAGCTAAAGCGCTGGGAGTAGGAATCATTCTGAGGGACCCTTAAAAAATTAGGGGAGTGGCTGTATTGCAGATGGAAATGGGGGGGGGGGGGGGAATTAATATTTGATACATGTCAAAGTAGTTAATATTTAACCATAGAAAAGAATATTGTTCTGTAATCCGTGAAGGAACTAGTAAGCAAAGAAACTGCTGTGGGAGAAGTGGAGTGTTACCATGAAAAAGATTAGGTACCCATAGATTTAGCTGACCTATTTCCCCCTCTCAGTTTACCAAGGGTTCCTCAAAACAACCCACTTATTAAACCAATCTGTTCTCCTACGTATGGTCTCCAGGATGGCTACGGAATCATCTGAAAGACCCAGTCAGCCTTTCCGATATATGAGTCAACAAAAAACCCAATTCGTCCTTTTTTTGTCCCCCCCAAAAAAGGCACCTTTTTTAATTGGTGCAAATAAAAAATCCCTAATATACATAATGACCTAAAACAAATCCCTACAGTTTAAAGATCACCCTAAACGCGTCAATAACATACTTCTGTGCTCCCTAAAGTGGCTGCACCCTGCTTCACATGGGCCAATTCTTCCCCAGGCAACTGCAGTAGCTTTTAAGTTTCTTAATGTTACAATTATAACATTCCTTTACAGTTAAACAGAACATTCATACACACAAGCACACCACATATGCACACTAAATTGCACTGTACAATATTATGACTCGACAGCTACTCTGTCTTGTGACTTCGTGTCTTGCGTCCTCAGGTTCTGCCTTTCGACCCTCTGTTGTCCAGTCTGTGTGTCTGCATCTTCCAGTAGCAGGGCACAACACCTCGTGCCGCTGTCCTTCTGCTGCTATTTTTTTACGTTACCTCCTAACCCTCGGTGGCCCACTGACACACAACTTATACTCTCTGTCAGAACTTTCTAGACCAGGAGGGTCGGCAACCTTTCAGAACTGGTGTGCCGAGTCTTTATATTTATTCACTCTGATTTAAGTTTTCCACATGCCAGTAAATAGATTTTTAAACGTTTTAAGAAGTCTCTTTCTATAATCTATATAGAAAACTTAAACTTTGTTTCTATGTAAGTAAAATAAAGCTTTTA
>NC_133770.1:15253841-15278950 GCF_003597395.2 Chelonoidis abingdonii | reverse complement strand
CGGCTGGCGATCTAAAACTGATGCTGCGTAACACCATTTAAAACATTATGTAACTCGCTGATTCAGCTCCTGCGAAGATATATCTCGGTTTTCATTGTCATTGATAACCAAGGCAAAAAACTCTCCCTGCGAGAATACGGAAGGGAAGACAGCATTAGTGGGCTCGGATTCCAGATACCCGAATCTGGGATGCTTAATACATGCCCCAAAACCAATTTAAACTGTTCAGGATCAGATTTATCTGCACCACTGAATAAGAAGCTCCATTAATAATGGGTCAACATACAAGTGGAGAGACTGCTATGGCAGGAATAAATGCCTGCGGCTGACATCCTCACACTCCTCTCTGACATAACCTTTATGCAAGAAGACGGTGGAAGAGCGCAAAAACCATAATTCTACCTGAAACAGAACATGTCATTCTATGGATCGAGCATCTCCAGAGCCAGAAGTAAATCTAACATAGGTATGTTTTCTGAGCCCAGACTCGCAGCTACCTCTTGCCCAACTTCAATGGCTACGCCCAGATATGGTAAACAGGCTAAACCATAAATTGCCTGAAAGTTGAATATGATTTAAAATTGTCTTTATCTATAGGCGACAAATTTTAAACGATGATGGACATTAAATGTGAGTGCTAGCAGCTAGATCCCATAAGAGGGTAGTTCAAACTAAAAAATTAAATATTCCCCCGTGAACCGTCACTCTTCCAGTTTTAAAGTTTTTTGTAATATCATACTGATTGAATATTTAAGGTGTGACAAGCCATTAGTAAATATGCTGTTATGCTCCATATTGCTTCATGGTGATGTCCAACATCATAAGCAACTCCTAATCTTATCTAGCATGATTATCACATTTTCACTTGCAAATGATCTTGCAATTCCATAAATCTATCAAGTATAATTCTACATGATGATATTGTTTACGAGAACTCTCAGAATTCCAAAGCCTAGCAAATTATAAAGCGTACCAAGCAATTTCAACGTTAACTAAGAGGGAATGACAAGTCCTTTAAAATAAATAGCTCAAATATTATTTATTTAATCTAATTTATATTTCTTAACACATAGTCGAATCAGAATCAGGGCTCTATAGTCTGAGCGTTAGTGAACTACTGAACAACAAAATGATTCACTCAATGGGAGGAATTTTCATGCACAAAGAATTTTGGGCAATATAGTGGTGCATTCATAGAATAGATAATAACACGTGATAGGCAAAACAGACTGAAATGCTTTCTGATTCAATTATGTAATCGCATGGTTAAACAACTGGAAACATTCTGTGGAGAAGTGGTCAGACAATCTGAGGGAATATCAGTAGTGCACATTGCTAACTGCTGGGCTCTATACATTCGGGGCTTCTCATCCGACTATTGAAGATACATAAGCAGAAGCTTACTCTAAAGTTGAATCTAGAAAATCTACGATACTTGGAGGAGTACGGAGTTGCAAAATTGTCTATGTGCGAAAAATCGAATATATTTCCACCTCCTCCCCAAGTCACGCCACTTACTGCCATGCCCATGCACCAAAATAGTTAAATCATTTGTCCTAAAAGGAGACACAAACATCCCCCATCCCCCCTCCCCTCTGTCGCTTGCTTCCCCACCCCGCCCTTAATCATTACGAGTGATTTCAAGGGCTGTGGTAGTGTAGGAGTGCATGGAGCCTCTGCGGGCGCCAGCTCTGAATTAAGCCAGAAGAGGGTTAGGTGTGCAGAAGGTCTCGCTGCGGGGAGCATGGGTTCAAATTAGGGCCATGGAGGGGCTCTGCGGTTGCAAGCAGGGCGTAGGAAGTGTGGGAAGGGTATAGGCTCTGGGTGGGGAAGGTCTGGGAATAGGTCAAATATGATTGCGTTCAGGTATAGGGAGGGCTGCTCTGGCTAGACAGGAGGATAGGGGATGTGGAGTGAGGGTGGTGTAAGGATACATAGCATGCAAACATTAGTAACCTCTCATAGTCCGACTTCGCAATGATACTAAATCTGATTTGAGAAGATAAAGAGACTCCTTCAAGTTAGATATGTGCTACATATCAAATTGGGCCAGAATAGTGCCATCAAAGATTTTACACCATATGACACAGGAGTGTTAATGAGAAATACTCTTAGCTTCGCTGTATATCCACTGAAAGCGTCATTTTGTGTGTACGTGGACCCGAATAACATCTAGGCCAAGACTAGATCAAAAAGCACGGAGACCGAATAGGCTCCTCAATTAATCCTGAGTTCACAACTATGGACGTACCTACTCAAACATATTCAACTGGACTCCAGTGAAAACTCTGATTGGATATCACCGTTGAGAAAGATGACGTATTAAAGGTCATAATTCAGCTCTCACTAGATGCCTCAATAATAGACTTCAATTAACCTCCAAGGAAAGTATTTCAAATGTGCAATGTTAATTATTTTATGATAATATTAAAGGACAATATATAATTAAAATGCATACAAAGAAGAAACAATACTTGATTCACTTTAGATGTAAAATTAGAAGTGCGAAAAAAACAAAAAAATTTAGTATATTAAACTTAAGATAAAACAATTAAGAGATGAGGAGATATAAAATGTGCCACACTATAGTTCCTGAGCTAACGAACAAATTTTAAGTTGCTATAAAACATCACTATAGAAAACAGGCCACAAAAATATTTTAGTCTTTTAAATCAAAAGAAGAATATATCAATAATAGTCAATCAAGAATACGTCAAGCACAGAACAATCTAACTAAAACTATAAATGCAAAGTGAAACTCAAAAACAAGCAATGTAACATAAAGAACGTTGGACTAAGAGCCTCTGCCCATTTACTTCAGGAACATGCCAACAGAGTAATTTCGCACATTTATTCAAAAGGGAGTTCAGCCTACACAGTGAAGGATTACAACACAATATCTAGAGAGAACATTTACTGATATACAAAATCTGAGCATCTATCCTACAATTGTCTGTTGTGTCTCCTTGACATAACTTAAATCACACTACAAAATTAGTTCATCCATTATCCCTATCTCCCCCCACCACCAATAGAAGTGCAAAGACCTATGGCTTGTCTATAGTGAAGTTATTAGGCACAAGCAAGCCAGGGTGTAAACAGAGTCAGCAGCTTACTGCGTAAATTATCCCCCATGTGTTCTATCTGAGCTACTACGCAAAGTGATAAGTCCCAGTGTGGTTACTACAGCAACAGGTGCTACTGATATTCCCACACGACTGCGCTTGCTGTAGCTAAATCAACTTTACATGATCCCTTATTGCACATACGCCAGACATTTTTTGCTACATTGCTAGTGATGAAATAGAAAGTGATTACCTTCCCAAGATTTCTGTGCGGAGCCCCTGCACCTATACCTAGACACATTTCTATGTACCAGACCAAGCATACTATTCCAGAGAATTTCTATCTGCTTTATCATTTTTTGCAACGAAAGAATTCGCAGCCACGAAAGGACAATAAGATTTAAGTGTACCTCTATTTTGTGGTTTCATAATCTTGTTGGATCTCTTCTTACATTGAATCTCTTTGTCGTGGTCATTTGACAATTTTAACCAACAAAAGAAAAAGATAAGTAAAGATATGTTTCCAGAGCGCCCTGTATATTCCTTATGTATCTACGTTCAAACTAGCATCCAGCAACTTACATGAGAGCTCCTGAAATATCTATAACTAATTACATGGAATAGCAACATACGAAATTTAAATAGAGCAGCACATTAAAGTGAATGAATCTTCCCTTCTCATACCATTCTCCTATACCTGAGCCATACGTAACTCTTGGCTCTTGCCTGCGCTGTTCATAAAAACTGTGAGCCACCTCCATGGTTGCATGAATGCCACTTCCCTGCCCGGAGCTGTGACCAAGGACGTTCGACAAGGCTACTCTTGAGATGGCTAGTGGCTTAGAGGAGGAAGCAGCAAGATGAAAGTTGGAGGGGCAGGAAAAGATGCTCCTCTTCATGATGCCTGGAGCTTAGCAACCTAACATTTTCCTGCTTTCTGACCCTCAGATTGTCACAAACAACTGCTGCTGGGAGATCTTTTCACTTGCTGCCTGTCTTGGGCTAATAAAGGTATTAGAGGAAGGGCTGCAAGAGATAAAGGAATAAAAAAAAAGAATGATTATTCCATAATAGATGCCTGCATACATATATGTCTTCTTCCATTCAAAAATAACGTACGCACTGTCTGCCATAATACTTAAAGGAGCAAGACATCTTATGACAATAAACAGGAGAAAATAGTTATAATGCAATAAAAAACGGGATCCAAAGAAACTCCAAAGAACCTAATCCCAAATGCAATTGGTGAGACCACTGACGTTTATCCAACTAAAAATATACCTCTAATCAGTGAAACTCATAGTAAAAGATTCAATAATCACTGATAAGATCAATGACTATATATACAATAATCTGTTTATTTCCATTAGTGTTACAATGTTCAATAGCTTAAGACTCTGCACCAGAAATTGTCATCGATTAAAACGTTATACAGACAAATTATGAAGGTCAATGCTGAAATATTGTTTGATATTATTCCTCACTTGATTATGCCTCTCGGATTTGTATAACTATGAATAAATATATAATCTACTATGTTAAATAAAATAAACATGGTAATATATAAAGATTGAGCTATCCACTAGTGAGTTATATAAAGGTATTTACATAGTTCTAGGGATGATGGGACCCGGAAATGAGATGTAATTTCTTGATAGGATAACTTTTGATCAGTCCACATCTTCTAAATAGCAAATCTGGGAAATCGTTGTTTAGTTGACCAATGTCGCTATTTTCATAAGGACAGTCCCGGATTTGGTCTTTTTCTTATATAAAGGCGTCTATTACCGCCTACCCCATTTTTCAACATGTTGCTGTGTCGACCTACTAAATGGGTTAGAGAGGAATCTAGAAAGGGTGCAAAACTGCGGAAAACACCCTAGATTGGTTATCAATGGTTTCGCTGCAAATGGCTGGACGTACTGGCGGATCCCAAAGGACCTGTCCATATGCTGTACTATCACACATATTTCATTAAATGGACTTAGATAATGGAGTGGAGAGCACTTATAAGGATTTGCAGATGATAACAAATCTGGGTAGGATTGATGTACTTTGGAGGACAGAAAAAGTTCAATAACACCATACAATGCAAGTTCTGAATCAACCAGGAAATTCAGAAGTAAAAGTGCCAAAGTATACACTTAGACGAGAAAAAGAATGCCAATAAAATGGGGAATAACTGCTAGGCAGTAGAACACAGACAAAGGGTCCTGGGGATGAAATGGGGGATCAAATTGAATTTGAACACATGTGCGCTGTCTTTTTGAAAAGAATTGGGGTTAATATGTTTTGCTTTGCTGTATGACTCGTGAGGCCCTAGCTCAAGGTGTGTACAAGTTTGGACATGACTTTAAGAAAGATGGACAAACTGGTGCTGGAGGAGAGTAAAAAAGTGGATTAAAGGTTTCGAAAATGACCTAAATGGGAAGTTAAAAAAACTGGGCATCGTTTAGTCTCGAGAAAAAGGTAAGAATGGTGGGACCTGATAGCGTTTCAAAATGTAAGGCAATCTTATGAACAGGACTGTCGGGCAAATGTCTCAATGTCCACAGAGGTAGACAAAATAAACACTTAATAGAAGGCTAGGAAATTTAGGTCAATTTAGAAAAAACTTCTAATACAGTCTAGTTAATGTTTTGGAATTGTACTAAGGAGTGTCGGCACTCTCCGTCATCTGGAGATTGTTGAAAACAGGTTAGAACCAAACACTCTTCAGGATGGCATAAGTTTGTCTACCTCAATTCGCAGGGATGGACTAAATGACTCAGAGGTCCCTCCAGCCTAATTTCTATTAATTACATGCATGCCGCTCTCTCATAATAAATTATAAATCCTTTTCTTTATCTACAAAACAAATACCAGTGTGGTTATTGACATCGTAACAAGCCAGCCTTTGATATTACATCGATATCTCCATCTGCCTAAATATCACTATGATAGTAGAAACTGGAAATCAAAATCCAAAGAACCGAATCAACTTATAAAAAATCAAAAAACAATAATTTGGCTACAAAATACATGAAAAATAAAAATAAAGGACCTGGTACAGTAAAAAAACGATGATTAAAGTAGGTTACCATTTACATCCTTTTGTTCAACTAGTAGAAAACATAATAGCTTAGCTATTTCACCAATGGCTGAACATTTTTGATTAACGGTCTTCAATCGGTTCCTTTAGTTGTAGGAACAAATACACATACTTTTCTCCTAATCCAATAGATTAGTTTTGTCATAAAAGAAAGTGATTGCAATTGCTACTTGCAAAACTGTTGCTAAATGGGACCCAGGATGTAGAAACAAGTTTGGGGCAAAGTACAAATAGATTGTTTTTATAAAAGCAGAAAAGAGAAGACAGGTCAGAAGAAATCCAACAAATACTCAAAATAGCACAAACAGCATATAACACTTTCCCTATGTTTAGGCTTAATCTGTTGAAAAGAACTACGGTTTTATATGGAAGATATTGTATGCAATCTCGATAGGTTTTTCTCTACTGTTAGAAATGTCTAAAGTAAATGGCACCAGGTTATAAAGTACTATACCCCCTTGGTCCATACACTGACAAGAGAATTCCTTTACAGCCCAGCAAAATAGCCAAACCACACCACACCACATACCTCTCACTCCTCTGAAATGAAAGCAAAATATTCACCAGCCATTGCGGGAAAAAAAAGAGATTTGCTATCCATCTTGTGTTTTCGCCCTTATAAATTTCAATCTGTATTTTCACACTCCTACTATTCCAAACGCGCAGTACAAGAAAAGGCCATATCCACCCACAAGCTTTCAATTAGAAACCAGCTACACCCCACTATTTAATACCACCCAAGTAAAAGTAACTGATCTTTGAAGCTTGTATTACAACTTCCCACTAAGCGAGGAAGCAAAAAATGAACTTAAGAATAATCAAAGATCTGTGGTTACTCAAGCCCCCAAACTATATATGGAAATGCCACTTCTGAACCGAGACACCAACCTCACTCCACTTTTTACAAAAAATATAATTCCTCCACCACACACACCACGCACACACTCTCCCCTAGCTCCATCGCATTTTTTTTGCGCCTCGCCTTTTGTTTGTTTTTTGCACCACCTCAAGACCATCCTCAATATGAAAATATTCCTAAAGCAGTGACGAAAGCACAATAACCCGCCCATGCAACCAACCACCACTCGCACACCCTACACACATTTATTTTAGTGTGCGGCCCCCCACCACCTCTTTGCTCGCTCCACTCAAACACCCCACTGCAGCAGAACCATTCCGCATTCCCCCCGACCACCCCCACCCCAACAAGTCTATATCCAAACCAACACACCCTCACCTAACGATTATATGCCACTCCGCACACACCTCGGCCCCCCCTCACCACAAATGCCTAGCTAAGCCCACCCTCCCACCCCACCTCGGATTTCTCCCCACCCCCCATCCCTGCCCACAACACACCTCAAAGCCCACCCGCAAAAGAGAACTCGAGAACAACTCAAATACTTCTACCCTATCACACTCTTTTACAGTAGAGCAACTCCGACCGCCGCTCCCAATCGCCACCCCTTATTTTTCTTCTTAACACCGCCCAACCCCACCCCCACACATTCCACCAGTGAAGAGACTCCCCGCAAGAACAACCAAAACCACGCACCACACCTACCCCAACACTCCTGCAATAGCCCCCCCACACTCTTGGGTAATCCCCCTGCACCACCCACCCACACTTCCACCCCACTCATCAGTAATGCTACTTGCCTTCTATAGACTTCTACTCCCTTTCCACCTCGTGGAACCCCGGGCGGGACTTCCTTTCACCCACCTCCCCGCTCTCCACACGCTCCAAAACCTCACCACCCAACCACACTCACCCAGCCGCACGAAATAAACCACCATAAGCAAAAAACCTCCCAACAACCTTTCTTTTTAATAAACATCCAAATGAATCCCCTTCTTCTCCCTGAAGATTTGGAAATTTAATCAATTATCCTTCCTTGGTAGTAGAAAAGGTTCTTCCTAGTGTCTTCTCTTTCTTCTTCTCTAAAATGAGGAGTTAGTTCCATACACTAATTGTATTTACTTAGCTTAAAATCACTTTGTGTTTTAATACAGTTTCCATGTTGCATCAAAGTACAAAATCCCAATACCCCCCTACATGTCTGTACACTAGAGTAAGAGGCCCCACATGGCCTAACCACATTGCCAGTCTGAACATGGGCTGGAGGGGGAGAGAAGGCACTGCAGGGCCACTATTACCCACCTTGCACAGAGGTGGGTGAGAAATCAGCACCATGATGCTACCCCATTGTGCCAACCAGCAAAAGAAAACAGAACTTACCACCTGAAGAAGAGCCAGATAACCAGAACCAACGTTATCAAAGTTGACTTTAAGATTTGTCCAATATATTTTTTGGGTGTCATTATAGGCTGTGCAATTCTGTTTGTTCATTATACTTTTATTTAATTCTGAATTTTCTTCTGTCAAATTAATACATTTTCCAAAACTTCCTGCCAATAGGTTCACTCCCATGATACTAAAAATGAGCCAGAAAATGAGGCAGACAAGCAAAACGTTCATGATGGAAGGGATGGCACCTATCAGTGCATTTACAACCACCTTAAAAGTGAAAAGAAAGAAAAGCGTACAGTTATTATAGGCATTATTATAGGCGTTATAGATATGAGCATGGCCCTAAATAGCTACTCACTACATTCAACTGTTTTGAAAAACTAAGTAATCCCTTGTGTGCAATGTTTTATTCATTACGGTTCCAAGATATGAAAGAGACAAGGTACTATGTTTTATTGGACAAGATAATATAAAGTAATATATTTTATTGAACCAACAACTGTTAGTGAGAGAGACAAGCTTTTGGGCCAATACAGAGCTCTTCTTCAAGTCTGAGAAACCTACTCAGAATGTCACAGCTAAATACAAGGTGTAACAGAGTGTTTAGTGTAAGTAATTAACATACATTTCAGTGGACCATTCAAGGTGAAGTGATCCATTAACATCCCTCCAGCAACAGGGGACAAAGGAAGATGGGGGGAAGCAGCTAGGGTGGGGGTTCTTAGTGGGTTATAGATTGTTGTAATAAGCATAAATCCAGTGTCTCTAGTAAGTCCATGATTATAAATATCTAAAAAAGTTATGAATTTAAGCTCCCAGGTCTCTCTTTTGAAAGTGTTGTGCAGATTTCCTTTGAGGATGAGGACTGATAGGGCAGAAATAAAGTGATCACTTTGTGAGAAGTGTTCACCCACAGGTGATGCGGTGTTTTTGTCTTTTATCATTTTCCTGTATGAGTTCATCTGAGAGTGTAGTAATTGTCTGGTATTACCCACACAGTTGATATTTGGACATTCTGAGGTACACCATGTGTTATGACAGGCCTGGGTAGGACCCATGGATCTCAAAAGGTGTGTTGCGGGGGGGTGTTGATCACTGTGGCAGAGAAGATTGCATCATGGAATGGGCCACCCAAATCCCCAAGAGAGCCTGCTTCAATATAGAAATGCCCCAACAACAACTTGAATGGTTAAATCAGACAATTACTATGCTCCCCAATGAACTCACACAGGAAAATGATAGAAGATAAAAACACCATAACCCATTCTGACTCATGCTTAATGGAGAATTTAACTTCATTGTGAATCTTTTTACATCTGTCTAGGACTAGGTGCTTCAAGGCATAATCTCTACTAATGATCTCAAGAGTCAATAAATGCAAAGCTGTCACATCCTGATTAGGACATGGAATTCTGCTCATTGCTGGTCCCAATTTTGATCTCCAGTAAAGGGCAGCCATGGACTTCAAAAGTGAAACCCTATACTCCAACAAGAAAGATGTGGGTGATATTTATCTTCACACAGGTCACAGCAACAGGGCGAGATGGCTTCCCATAGGTGACATTTTTGCAAAGAGAGGGTCATGCAGGCCACTGGGTGTTACACCCTAGAAATATCTAAAGATAAGTGGGAGACTGGACTTCTTTGGGAGGAATCGGGGGAGCGTAAAACTGACTAACAGGTGTAGTATGAAGCTTATGCTATATTCGGGTGAGCACATTTAAGATTCCTAATAAATTCTAAACCCAGGCAAGTTTTTCTTATATTTGTTTCTTTACAGTTTTAGACACCTTTCATCACATCAGGCAAAAGGAAAGAAACCGCAAATATTGTACTATTCAAGTTTGCACTTTCTGGGGTTAAATGCTCCAATGACACGGAAAAGGAAGAATTTTTAAGTTCTATATAGCTTCTGTAGAAACGAAGAAATTTCCCAGACAAATCTTTAAGATTGTGTTAAAGTTGTAAATAAAATCTTAATTCAAAACACATTTTTAGAAAACATGGTGATTATAAAACAGGGATAAAATATATAGTTAAGGTTCGACAGTCTTAATTCTACCCCTATATCTCCCACTCAGAAACCTCTTACATCTACTTGTCCTACTTCATATATTTCCAGTATGGGCTACAAGCACCATAAACCAACCACCATTAACCACAAGTAGCCTACAGTCTAATTGTCGATCACCTTTCAATTCACTTCCTCTTCATACATCAGGAAAATACAACCTAGATGGAGCTCTTATAAGATGGGGGCATAACTGGTTGGAACACTGTTCCCAGAGAGTAGTTATCAGAGGTTCATAGTCAAGCTTGAAGGGCATATCAAGTGAGGTCCCTCAGGGATCAGTTCTGGATCTGGTTCAGCTCATATATTTTAATCAATTATTTAGATAATGTCATAGAGAGTTCACAAAGTTTGCAGACAAAACCAAGCTGGAGAGGTTGCAAGTGCTTTGGAGGATAGGATTAAATTCAAAATGATCTGGACAACCTGGAAAAAATGGTCTGAAGTAAATAGGATGAAATTCAATAAGGATTGAATGTGAAGTACTACACTTAGGAAAAAAAACAATCAGTTGCACATATGGGAAAAGACACCTAGGGAGGAGTAATGCAAAAAGGGATCTGGAGTCATAATGGATACGATTGTAATACTGTTGCAAAAAAAAACACTGCAAAACAAGCAAACATCATTCTGGGATTTATTAGCAGGATTATTGTAATCAAGACACAAGAAGTAATTCTTCCACTCTACTCTGCGCAGATTAGGCCTCAGCTGGAGTATTGTGTCCAGTTCTGGGCACCACATTTCAGGAAAGATGTGGACAAATTGGAGAAATTCCAGAGAAGAGCAACAAAAATTATTAAAGGTCTAGAAAACATGACCTATGCGGGAGGATTGAAAACACTGGGTTTGTTTAGTCTAGAGAAGAAGTCTGAGGGGGGACATAATAGTTTTCAAGAGGGAGAAAAACTGTCCTCAGTAATCTCCGAGGACAGGACAAGAAGGCTATAGGCTTAAATTGCAGCAAGGCAGTATAGGTTGGACATTAGGAAAAGCTTCCTAACTGTCAGGGTGGTTAAGCACTGGAATAAATTGCCTAGAGAGGTTGTGGAATCTCCATTACTGGAGATTTTTAAGAGCAGGTCAGACACCTGTCAGGGATGGTCTAGGTAATGCTTGGTCCAGCCTTGAGTGCAGGTCCAAGGTCTTGAGGTCTCTTCCAGTCCTATGATTCTATGATCAAAGACAACAACATTTTACTTCATACTCTCCATAGACACTTCAGATAGAGAAAAACTGATATGAGGGATGGTCAGCTATGGTCAATAGAGCACAAGGATATTACATCTGATTTGTAATATACAGAGAGTATGTCTTACTATATATACCTTACTTGCCATATACAGGTAATAGTATGTGGAACTCCCCCACCCCCAGCGCTGCCCACATTGCAGAAAGAAACCCTCCTTCCCCAGCACCGCCCTGCCGAAACAGCTGTGAGCCAAATAGGAAGGTTTGGGGTGGGGGTGGGGTGTTACTTTATTCAGAATTTTTCAATTAAAGCAAACAATTTTTTAAATTATTTTAATTTTTTTTTATGAATCATGGAAAAATGAAAAACACCTGTTCCATTGAAAGAAAACATTTGTATTGTTCATAATTACCTTGAAAATTTAATGAGAGATATTACATCTCTTTTTGGCAACAAGCTTGTCATATTCGGGGGTCATATTTGAAGTGCATATTTTCATAATGTCTTCCAAATGCTAGTCAGTCAGAGAAGAACATTGCGTGTTTTTATTCATGCTCATGATGGAAAATGTTTGTTCACATATGTAAGTGCTTCAAAAAATGCTGAACGTTTTCAGTGCAACTTCGATAAGATTCCTGTATTTTTTATCATCAAGACGTTTGTAGAAGTGTCACAGGCTGCTTCCTCTGTTCTTATTTCAGTAAACTGCTGAACACTGAAGTTCAATAACCTCCAACTGCAAATCTAGTGGCACTTCCTCTGGAGCCACAGAAAAGGGATCTTCAATCAGCTTCAACTGGATGTCTTCTTCTCAGGGTCGGCTCCAGGCACCAGCATTCCAAGCAACTGCTTGGGGTGGCAATCTACAAGGGGCAGCAGTCCCTGTGTTTTTGCCCCCAAGCAGTGTGCCAAATTGCCGCCGCAGACAGCGGGGGCGGTCCATGTGCCGTTGGGCAGTGTAATAAGCCTCTGTCCCAAATCTGGACCTTAGCGTCCAAAATCTGGGTGCTTAGCATGAACCTCCAAGCTTAATTACCAGCTTGGATCTTATCTTGCTGCCACCAATCAGGATTCTGAGTACCCTGATAAACTCTCTCTGGTCTCCCCAAACCTTTCCCTGGGGGACCCCCAAGACTCAGATGCCCTGAGCCTCCAACAAAGGGAAATAACCCACTTCCCTTCCTGCTCTTTACTTCCTCCCAGATTTTCCCGCCCTGGGGATACTAGGAGATTTCCCTGCTTCAATCCCTTGAAACACAAAACAGAGAGGACGATTTACCTTCCCCCCTCCTTCTTCTCCCCCCTCCCAGTCTTTCCCTGAGAGAGACAGTACTCCTGGCACAGAGATTCCTATCCCCTTGCCTTAACTAGGAAAAGAAAATCCAACAAGTTTTAAAAAGAAAGCTTTATATAAAAAAGAAAAGAAAAAACACATGACATGATCACTGCATCAAGATGACATAACACAGGGCTATTGCTTAAAAAAACACACCCAGAAGTTCCCTCCCTCACTTTGAAAAATCCGGTTTCCTGATTGGTCCTCTGGTCAGGTGTTTGGTTCCCTTTGTTAACCCTTTACAGGTAAAAGAAACATTAACCCTTAGCTATCTGTTTATGACAGGCAGCACGCGCATTTCCACAGCAGTGGCAATTAGGCGGCAGCTTCTATGTTTAGCTTTCCACGGCTGAAAACAGAAGCTGACGCTGAATTGCCGCTGCCATGAAAACGGGTATGCCACCCTAACGGCACATGGACTGCGACCGCCATCCACGGCAGCAATTCGGCCCGCTACTTGGGGCAGTGAAAACAGTAGAGCCAGCTCTGCTTCTTCTTTAGACAAAGTAAGTCTTCTGTCAAATTCTTCAATCAAAAGATTGATGTGCTTTGCGTATTTTTCTCCTAACTCAGTGTGGGTTTGTGCTGAGGGATATGCTATGCACAAGTGGGAAAGTGACACATTTCACCTTTTGACAGCTGACTTCTGAAAAGTTTCAATTTCATTTTGAAAGCTTTCACACACGTTTGAAATATAAGTTGATTTTTTTCCCTGAAGCTGAATGTTGAGATCATTCAGGTGTGTAGTAACATCACAAAAGAAAAAGAGATCTTGATTCCAGGACTCATTTTCAAGCTCTGGGAATTTTATTGGCCTCCTCTTTCAAAGCAACGAAACGCTGGAGCACTCTTCCTCGACTCAACCACCTCACTTCCGTATAGTAGATTAAGTCGCGGCACTCGGTGTCTACCCCTTCAAGAAATGTCCTATATTTTAGTCCTCTAGAACAAATGTAGTTTACAATGGAAACTACCACTGACATTACATGATCAAATTTTAAGACTTTGCTACACAAAACCTGTTGAGGTATAATGCAGTGATGTTTGGTTATTTGTCTCCCAATAAATTCTTCAAGAAGATTAACTGCTCCAACATTTTTTCCGCACATAGCTGGAGCACCATCAGTACAAATGGCCACCAAGTTTGTGATATCTAATCCCGACTTATTATTCATGCACTTTATCACTTCACTGGATATTTCTTTTCTGGTTGTGCAACCCGCCATGGAGCATATGTCAACAAGTTCTTCAGTAATTTTAAAGTTTTTATCAATACGTCTAATAAAAATAAGAAGTTGGGCGGTGTCTTTTAAATCGGTGCTTTCATCTGTAGCTAGGGAGTAAAAGCAGAATTCACTGACTCTCTGCTTTAACTGATCGCTTAGATGGGTAAAATGTCAGTAATTCTTCTCTGTACAGTCATGTGGATAGACTGACTTCTATTCGCTGTTCCTCCAACTTTCATTATTAATAAGTGATTAATGCCCCCATGAAATTTGGATGCAGTCCGATGTTGTTCTCTGGAGGCTCCGGACTTAGGCCCTTCACTCGGGCCATCGGAAGAGTTCTTCCCAGCCGTGGAACACTCCAGGAATTGATTTTATTTAAGCATGTCTTGATATATGTATAATTAGCCTTAACACAATATATGCCTTAAATCTCCCTTGGAGAAAGATTTCAATGTTCTGTCTTTAATAGATTTGGGAGAAGCTGCTAACAGAAAGGAGTTATGATAAGAAATTTCTCTATTCTGTTGTACAGCTTCATCTCCTCATTCGATTGCTCATGGAATGTAGCAGCAATGAATCCAAGTGTGTGTGGGGGAATTGATAAAGCAGAGTTTACTTATAGTGGATAATGCAGGGAAAATGTATTAACTGTTTCGACTAACTGTTGTTCTTGGATGTAGTGATGACAAGTCCAGACACAGATTTTCTCTTCTGCTCTGTGGTATCAGTTGGACGCAGAGAAGGCGTGAATCGTCGAATTTATTGACAAGCTGAAGTTTCAGAACCGTACTGTCTTAGCCATACTGGTGCATGAGATCATGTAAGCTGACGTCTTTGAGTCGAGCTTCACTAATGTTTCTTGGACTCAGCGGAGGGTCAGCAAAATGAAGGGCCTGCCAGACCATTAGATGTAACCTCAGTATGCCTGGATGATCCCTGATTTTGTGCATACCTCTGACACTTATTTTAGCAAGCAGATCCACTGAGGTGACCTTCAATTCTGGAATTCTAAGAACCACAGATCTCTTCAGGAATGGTATGGTCTGATGAAACTCTTGGCATTTCAAACAAGACCTGGTGATGACTGTTTTCAGGGGACATCTGATATTGTATACATCATTTCAAAGAAGTTGCACTTCTTGACATAGAGTTTTTACCTTGTTTCCCTTGTCCATTATGTCTTCTATTGACAGGGTAATAGGAATGATATTACCATCAATGTATGATGAGGATAAGCTTGGTACAATACAGCCTGCTATGAGGCAAATTTGCTTTACCTCATAACTTTGGGCTCCCCCCTCTGTTAGCAGCTTTCCCCATTCAACCAAGAATTCTGTTAAATCAACCGATATCTGGACAGGGAGCAGGGTATATTGTATATCTTGACTTCAGTAAGGCCTTTGATACATCTTCACATGAGCTTCTCATAAAAACTAGCGGAATACACCTAAATGAGTATTTAAGGTGGGTGCATAACTGCTGGAAAACCATTTCCAGAGGTAAGTACCTGAGTAGTTCACAGTTCAAACTGAGGATAGTCGGCGTGAAGTGCCACCCAGAATCAGTTCCGGGGTCTCTCCTGTCACTCAATTTCATATCCTTTATTTACGATAATGTGACATAAGAGTACACTATATAAGTCTGTACAATATCCAAGTTAGGGAAGAGTTGCAAGAATTGTTGGAGGTGATAGGAGTTTAAAATTCAGAGACATTGATCTGGACTAATTCCGTTGGGTTCCTATTCACATGCATTGTGCCTCGGACTGGCAGACAGTCAAAAATAGGCATGAGAATTCAATGCTAACATAGGATAAATGGACTTTACTCCTCTTAGGCCGGGTACCATTTTAAAAAGGGATAGATTAATAGGATAGAAATATCCCATAAATTTTCAAGCCTATAAATACGGTCAGCGAACAATCAGTTGCCTCACACCGACAAAAATGGAGAAATGACTCTTGGGCAAGGGTTATACTGCAGACAAGTGATTCTACTAGTTGGTCACAGATGGAATCATAAGCCAATATGATCAACTATTGGACTATATCTGTGAACACGATAAAGCGAAACATCTCTGGGATATATTAGTGAGGAGTGTTGTCAAGCAAGACACCAAAAGATTTATTCTGTCTATATACTGCCATCTTGATTTAGGCCTCACTGGGAGTATTGTCTCTCACAATTCTGAGTGGCCAACATATTCAGAAAGAAGTGGGACCAAATGGCCGGTAGAGAGCCCGAGCACGAGCAACAAATGATCTGAAGGCTTAGAACCACAGTGACTAACCCCCCCAGAGAAGAGTGTGCAATTCACTTTGGGTCTCCTGTTTATGTCTGTGGAGGAAAGATGAAGATTTAGGGGGTACATGATATAGTATTTCACGTATATAAAAGTTTAAAGGAGAGAGAAAGCTAGTTTCTCACTGACCTCTTGAGATATGACAAGAGAGTAATGAGCTTAATATTGCAGCAAGGGTCATTATAGCAATTGAAATGAGGAAAAATTTCTTGTCAGGCTTGGAGCACTTCGCCTAATTGCCCATGTGGCTAATGGAATTGCCATCTGGAGAATTTTTAAGAGCAGGCTAGCAAACACTGCTCGTGATGGTATCTATATTAAATTATTTAGGAGCTTCATAGCTCTATGATAGGGATGGACTAGGATTTGACTCTTCTCTAGGTTCCTGCGTCATTATGATTCTATCTTTCACCCAAATGTAAAAAAATGGGTGGCATTATTGTTGAGACTTGAAACCACCTATGTCCTACTGGTCTAGATAAGATTCAGCAGACAGACAAATTGCTCACAGTCTCTCATACCAATTTATATGTAGAAGGACTCTTTCTGAGACACATGCTTGAGTCTGATGAGTAGGAAGTCACCCTATATCTTAGATGTTGGCATCCTTATCCTCATTAGGATGTGAGAGATTTACCAAATGGAGCCCTTGCCATACCTGCGAAGCGTTTTAACATTTAACAAAGGCGAACATACAGCAACTCCAATGGGGAAATCTGCCTTATACGTATCTTGATTGCTTGTGTAGTAATTGGATCCACAAGTCTAGAAGGAAAGTGTTACTACACCCAGGTGTTTGTGCTGCATCTGGATTTTTTTTTTTTTCTTTTTTTTTTATAGTTCTTCAAGCTTGGTGTGCTCCTTATGGTTTCTCCACTTCAGCCGTGCTGCAGGGAAGTCCTGATCTGACCTTCATTAGTTTTCCGATTTCTATCGTTGACGCAATGGTACGCCAACCTTGGCATGCTGTCATGCAGTTCTGTGTTACTGTTCGCGAGTTCAAAAAGCTCTTTTGTTTTGAATGGAAAAAGTCACAGAGTAAGTGGTAGTGCAAAACTTTATTAGGTAGGTTGTGGAACAGCTTTCACATGGAGTGAGAGAATTTTAAAATTTACTAGGACCAATTTTCTTAGAAAAGAGACTATGGAGAATATGATAACGGTTTCTATAGATAATTCATGCATGGTGTTGAAGAACGTAAATAAGGAAGTGTTAATTTTTCCTTCACATCACACAAGAACCAAGGGGTCACTGAATGAAATTTAATTATGCTGCAGATTTAAAAAAACAAGAGTATTTTCACTATATGCACAGTTCTACTTGTCGGAACGCAATTGCCAGGGGACAGATTGTGAAAAGCAACAATATACCGGGTTCAAAGAAAAGAATTTTGATAAGTGATGGTGAGGATAGGTCCACATTTAATGGCCCTCATTTTGCGTTTCCTGCGGGACAGCGACACCCGCATTGCTCTGGCTTGGCTCTTAATTATGCTCCCTGTAACCTCTCCCGCATACTCCCAGACTTTGCTGGATGTTGGTTTCACTTATTAGAGGACGTGGTAGTCTCACCTCAGTAGTGCTGCGAAACCTGTGGGTGTTCATTCCCTGTCTTATGCGGGATCGATCAGGTCCGACAGCGGCCACTGTCCGACCAGCGGCGAATACTGGGGTCTATAGATGGACCATGACTGTTACCCCGTTGATGACCATTCTCTATCCTGCTCCCTTGAAAATGATTTTCACGGTATACTGAACTCGCCTTGAGTTCCTTTTTCTACCAAGAGAAAGGAGAAACTCCATATGTCAGATTGAGCGTATTTTTTTCCGTTAAATGAGTTGCTTAGCTAGCATCGAGCAGAGATTTAAAATAGTCGAGCATGCCAGCAATTACTTAAAGTCATCTTTTTCCGTGGTAGGGAGGGTTGTTCTTTTCTGAGACATCATTTTTCAGTACAGTTTCTCCCACTTTCTTAGATAATAGACTCCGCCATTTCACAATCAAAATTTACGCTTTGTATGATCACAGCTGCTCCACACTTCTCTTCTCTTTCCCATCTACTTCCCTCCACTTAGCCCACAATGTTAACTCAGGATAAAAAGATGATAAACAATTTGGGCCTGAACCTGTACCCGCACTTGCTGTCAAACATACCGTAAGGGTAGCATAAAATCCCTCTTTAACTCTGTAAAGAGCTAATTTCTCTCTATTACCTGTAAAGGCAACGAAGCTCAAATATCTGGGTGGCACCAATCCGGGGAAGAAGATACTTTCAGATCGGAGCACCAAGTAGTGGATACACTTCATTGAAGAATAGATCGCCCTGGGGGTTGTTTGCTTAGCCGGTGTGTCGGTTTATGGTCTTTTGACGTCTCTTATCGTGGAACCAGCGACAAGCGAAATATACACTCTCGTTTAGTTGCACTATCTGGACTCCAAGCACTAAGTCCTATGCGGCAAGCATCGCTAAAGTGAGTGCAAAGAAATGGCTTGGATGTGTCTATTGGCTGTTTAGCTTTGTGAATTATACCCTGATGTCCCTCCATCCTCTCCCTAAGAGTGAGTGTTTATGTGTTGTTTGGTACTTTAACGTTTTGCCTGGAGGGAAAATTCCTTTGTGTTATTTAAATCTCCTTCCTCGCTCTCTCATAGGTAATAGGGCTAACCTTACTAACATCGTCTAACTTCTTTCAGAGTGATTCTTTACCTTTCTCTCTCAAATTAAAACTTCTTCTTTTAAGAACCTGATTGATTTTTTTCATTGTTCTTAAGACCAAGGTTTAGCTCTGTGTTCACCTGCTACCAAAGGAGTGAGGATATTGATATCCTGCAAGCCTCTCGCCACTTAGAGCTTGCCAGGCGGGTGTCTCGTAATCGGATTAGCTAACGGACTGTGGTAGTGTCGTGTTGGACTCCAAGTTGGGTCCTTTCCCTAGGAGAGATTCTTAAGAGTATTGGCTATAATGGTTACACTTAGATAGTCGGTAGTGGGCGTTTGTAAGTGTGGGCATATCCTCGTTCAAAGCAAGGCAACTTGTTTCCTGGGGAAGTTAACCATGCATGAGGCTCTTCATTAACAAGTATACAGTGCCATAGGGGTGGTCTTTCTATGAGCGGTTTCCCCATAGCTTGTGAGCCTGGCCGTGGTAGTATTCATGAATGAGGGAAGGACGCCTGACGACCTCTGCTTACATTGGGTGAAAATCTCAGAACCAGCCGCCATAAATTATAAATGGCTTCGTTAAGGCCGGCAGTTTTGATCCTCATTGTCTCCGGTGCTCAAGGGCCTGGATTTCACTCTTACTTCACTGGAGCTAAACCCTTTTCATAGGTGAGAAACTCCTGACACTTAGGACTTGTCATTATTGGGTCGACGTGGACTTACTTTATTCCCCTACCGATCATGTGCCCATGGCTTTTAATAATCTGCACTTGGATAACGCGAAAGTGTGTGTTGGTTTAAATCGAGGTCAGCAGACGACAATTAATGCTAAAAGTCTCACGGTTAAATCAATATCTCCACGCCCGTTGGTCGATCTTGACTTTGCGTCAAATACTTACGTGATAGCCAAGCTAAAACGCCAAGATTTCATGGCCAAGAGTGCGTTTGATGGTTTCTGGAAGGCATCTACATTGGGCGGTCATCTTTTAATAGTGAATTTTAATAATCAATATTTCATTAAATCAGGCTGCAGCTTTTCTAAAACAGACCAGCCATATAAATAAGTGATCGCTTCATCTTTCATCGCAAGTACATGCGCTGGTGCAGAAATCAGAACAGTGAAATATCCACATGTTGATTATTTATATTTGTACGGACTGTTCATCATGGTGTATTGGTAGCAAAGAGTAAACTCATAAATAAATTAAATAATACCCTATGCGACCAACTGCTCATGTCAATATTGTTGTGTGCAAGATGTTTTGGTTGCATTGCCACTTCTTTCCCCCCCCACTCTCCTGCCCTAACCTCCCCCTCCACACACCACTTTCTCTCGGTCGTTCCTTTCTGTGCACCCCTGGTCCTGAGGCGAATTGTCAGTAAATCAGGAAGTTAAAGAAAAGGAGGACAATATTTTTGAAACAAGATTAGTCCAAGAAAAGTTATTTATCCATCCATACAACTGGAACTTATCACAAAGTTCAAGAACCCACCGTCAAAACCTCTACATAAGGTATAACATTCTTGATATAGTGTTACCGGATGGACCCTGGTGATACCTAGTCGGTCCCTCTGTGGAGGTTGCGACTTTTTCATAGTATGGCTTGTCGCATGCCTCTCACCATGTCTTATAGAAGAGATAACACAAATCCGTGGTTAGATAATTGGGTGATATTATATTTTCATTCTTTAGCTTACAGGGTTTTTAATATTCGCTTATCGTTCTACTAGCTGTGTAAGCCCGGTCTCGGACTAAAGGATTTTTGCCACGTGCAGCCTTTTAGATTTAGGTGTCTCTGTATAAAAAAAAACAACACACAACCTAAGTCCAGAGATGTATTTTAAGACACAAGTCTTCCAGATCAGCTAGATCTTATTTGATGAAAGCGAGTGACTTGGAAGGTACCTCAGGTAGGTCAATTTACTGCCACACAAGAGCGGGATTAGTTAGATTAACTAGACCATTTCCTTCCAAGTGTCAGTTCTGCACTGGTTCTTAAAAATCTCCACATAGGAAACCAAGATAATCAGCAACTGAATAGCGATCCCTACACTGCCATCACAGGTCGTATCTAATTTAGTCCTTGCGTGAGATATAATATATTACGCTTTCGTTTCTTAGGTTATTGATGATCAGAGAACCGAGACTTAAGGTCACCTCCTCATCATTACACCAATTTAAATCAGGGCTCAGAGCGGGCATATATATCTAGTTATTCTTTGGAATTATTACATGTGCCTGCATAATATTCGTATGCAGGTCTCAGTCAGGCTAGTTGAAATGTACTACAATCAAATTGCAGACGTTTATCTATAAAAATGTGTACCTACTATTGTTATTACATAGTAGTTATCTAAGACTAATAGAACTAAGATTCGAGCTTTACAACTATACAGTTGTTGCACCTCTCCACTTGTGCCACTATGTCTCATCAGCTGCTGTTCGTTTTTATGAAGAGGCCGTGTTGGCGCTTGGACAGATCTCTGGGGCAGTTCTCACCTATATGCTGTTCCCGGGGTGAACCCTTAGAAGAGGTAAGATGCTGCCTTTATTTAGTAATCAGCCTTTTTAGTATCACGTGGGCAGACTTCTCCACACTAAACATTTTTAGCCTACGTTTTCCAGTGTAGATATACCTCGGACTGTGAAGCTAATCTGTTAGTAGCACAGTAGAAGTGCTCTCACAACTCGTAGCTAGTCAGTTTTATCTGCAAGCCACTGTTTGTTAATGATTCTACGCTGACTTTTTTAGCTATATGCTCTTCTTTCGGTATGTTCGCTCTCTTATGTCAAATCAACTGAGGTCAGCGTGATTTTTTCTTGTCCTCAGAAAATGTTTGATCTCTTGTGAAGCTAACCATCGCAGAAGACTAAAATTCTTCTGGTGTGTATAGAGATCCCCAACTCTACCCCCTCTGAAAGAACGTGCCTTCGTGCGTCAACCATTTGCGTCCCAAACCCTCTGCCCGCATTTTCTAGAGCAATCTAGGTGTGCAAGCGGCGGCCGTCGGCTCTTCTCAACTTCGGATTACTTGTTAATTGTTGAAGGAAGACTGAATACAATTCGAATGTTATAAATGATGAGCGAGTTATTCACTTTACCATCATACTTTACTTTTTTCATCACTCGAGCGGCAACAGAGCCCATGCTTCCTGACAGTAATAATATTGAGATAAATAGAAAAATAACAAAAATACATCGTATATTCTGCTCATAAGCCTTAGGAACGTGATACCTTGGTGATCTGGAGGCCAGGCTGCTCTCTCTTACTGTGACTGACTGTATCATAGATAATTGTTAACTATCATCTTCATACCTTATGTGAGATTAAATGCTGTATTGCCTGATTTGAACGAGACCGGACTCTTCTCCCCCTTTCGCAGGAATTAATCAACACCCCACATTTTAAATTTTGGTCAAGACTCAGAAGACATCATAGAAGCACAAAGCTCCCAGTGTCTTCTGGACACTAAAAGTATTGCAATAAGAAGGAGAAGTTAAGCCTTTCCTACTGACCTTGGTATTGGTGTGTTTACCTCCAATTAAGTGTATGGAGTCTATGGCATTGTATCGTGCGAGGCCCAGATCCATCTGATTCGGTGGCCTGTGGCCAACTCTGTGGAAAATGCAGACAGCCGTCACGCGTTTTCACTAACGCGAGTTAACAAACTGAGATCTGGCAACCCAACGGCTGCCTATTGGATCTGTGTGTTAAACGAGACATTTTGCTTTCTCAAAGCTCCTTGGGGGGCGAATCCAGTGGTTGGCTGCAAGTTTTCGATGGATTAGTGCAGCGGGTGGACACTTGCACTCTCCCTCTAGCGGAGGGTGAAAGCAGCCCCTGGAGAGGGTGCAAGCTCTAAAAGCTGGGCCTGATTGGGGAAGCAGCTGCAGCTGGGCCAGTGCCCCCAATAGGCCACAGCTGGCCTGCATAAACAGGCTTATGTAGCCAGGAGCCCAAACAGTCTGTCTGTTTGGTAGAGGTAAGAAGCGTGCCTTTGTGAGATAGGGGGCTTTTATTTCAGTGCGGGGTGAACGCTCGTGAGAGTGGAGCAGTGCCAGCTGAGAACACGAAAGGGCCGAGGAGTGGCGGGAGCTCTGGCCTGGAAAGCCCCAGCTGCCGCGCTGCGTCAAGACCACAGCTGGAGTTACTTGGTGTCTGCATAAAGGGGCTGCCCACGGTTTAGGCAGAGGCCAGCATGTCCAGGTACCATCTTAATGGGTTCTCTTATGATGTGATGTAAGTGGCTGATACGAGCTGGTCCGTCATGGACGCTCCGCGATAACTGGTGGTGCAACCTCACTTGCACCATGCCCTTCGGCAGTAGCTCTGACTGAGGCTGAAGTGCGTTTGTATTTAGTGGCGGGGGGGTCTGAGCGGCACTGGGGCCTCCAGGGGGTTGTCGGTGTAAGAACCTGATGGTTTAGGCCATAGACAGGATGGATCGACTGGCTGCAGAGGGCTCGCTCTGGGAGCTTGGGAACGCCGCTCTTTCCGAAAGTCACCAAGCAAATGTAGGGCCCCGCGCGGGGTGAGTCCTCACCTTTACAGGAGGAAACATTTTTTAAGTGCTTGCTCAGGGTGACATGGGGTCCTTATTCCCAGCCCTGCCACTAGACCGCCCCTGTGACAGCAATGAACCACCCTGTATTCCACACCATTTGTCCCCAATATGGCAATCTGAAAAGAGTTCGTGTGAATACCAATTTTGTACTGAGTTTTTGGATTGTCAGATCAAGTCGCTGAGACAAGGCAAAAAATTAGATTTCCTCCCTCATTTACCGATAGTGTTAAGGCAGATTATCTTCTTGTTCGTCTGCAATAGTGCAGCACAATCTAGTCAGGAAATGGCACCCAATGGCAGGGCCGAAATATATAGTTAGGCAGCAATTGGATTTTAGTTGTATAAGTATTGTTGTCTGGGGCAATTGCCTATGCTGTTCTGAATACGATTAATCCAGCTGTCCACGTATAAGAGAAGGAGAGCCTGCAACCTCGGCAAAAACTGAGGAACAGAGTACAGAATAGGATTATATGTAGCCTATGAGCTCTTCCTTTATCAGAGAGCTTAACCACGCCTATCGCGGTTGAGGGCTAGGGGCACACTAACCTTAGATATAATTTTGTGCCTCAACTTATTGCCTTGGTTTATCTGAAAACAAGAGAGGACTGTTATTTCCATCAAAGTATGTAGCTTGTGAGCCATTTTCCCTCGGTATAAGGTCCTTTAGATGGTGCTTAATTGTAGCAATGTCGGTCGTTCGTAGACGTATGGTGAGCTCTCTCAGACAACTCAATGACATGACAAGCTAATTACGGTTACCACGAGCCATCCCTACGTGCATAGAACAGGCTGTGATTCTTCTCTTATGGATCGTAGTCTCATCTGGTGTTAGGTGCTCCTGGTATTGTGGACAACTTGGGGGCCCTTGTCTGGCCCTCCAGTGGGTTCTTTGGCGCCCCTGGAAAATGGCCGGTTTTGGTGCCCTGGTTTGATCGCCGATGCTAGTGTTTGCGGCACCTGGAATCACTGGCGGCGTTTTGGCCCCTAGCGTAACGGGCCCCTGGATAATGGCGTTTGGGCCTGGTTGTTGGTCAGCGGCCACTGGATACGTGGGATAGGGGGCCCCGCGGTTTGGGGCCCCCTGGCAAATGTGGTTTTGGGGGCCCCTGTCGGTTAGCGGCCTATCGAAATGGGTTTCGTGACCCCAGAGTTAGCGGCCTGAACTGGGTTTGGGGCCCCTGAAGGCGGTTTTTGGCCCTTGGTTGTATTCGGGCCCATGTGAAATGGTGTTTTTGGGCCCTGGATAGGTGTTTGGGGCCCCTGTGTTTACGCCCTGGAATCGGTGTTTGGAACTGGGGCTTTGAGGCCCCTGGTAAATGGTGCGGCTTTGGAGCCCTGGGTTCG
>NC_133770.1:15242605-15253741 GCF_003597395.2 Chelonoidis abingdonii | reverse complement strand
ATGTAGAAGAGACTTTCTGAACCATAAGCTTAGTCTGATGATGTAGAGACGTTCACACCTCAGACCTAGTATCAGGCGCATCCATCACTCCTATTAAAGTGGCGTTGAAGAGAACAAATGGTGAAGGCCCTTGGCAAACCTCCAGCAAGGCGATTTAACCATTAACAAAAGGGAATCAGAACTCAATGGGAACTCTGACTATCTATACTTATGCTTGTGTGATAGATCCACAATCTAAGAAGGAAAGGTTATCTGCAACCCAGTGCAGGCAACTGTAGTTCTTCAAGATGTGTGTCCTATGGGTTCTCCATTCAGGTGTGCAGGAGTCCTGTATACTTCAAACTGGAGATTTTCATTAGCAATTTCGATTGAACCTGCTCTTATTCTCACACATCTTTGTGGCCCATGCCGAGGTATAACAGAGCTGCAGAACGAACCACCCGAGTTCTCTCTATCACGAAGTCCACCAAGAAACTTCAAAGCAGAGGGGAAGGAGGGCAGATAGTGGGGCACCAAGTCGGTACACTTCTTGAAGAACCACAGTTACTGCACGGGAGAGCTCCTTCTTCTATGAGTAATATCCCTATGGTGCTCCGCTTCAAGGTGATTTCTGAGCAGTAATCCTCAGAAAAGGCAGTTTTGGAATAAAGTCTAGTAACAGAATGAAAGAATGGGCTGCCCACTGCCACATCGGATCTAGAGGCATGATATAGTGTTTGGAGAAGTATGTTACTGAAAGATCACGTAGGGCCTTGCAATTTCAAGTACTAGAACATTCTTAAGTAAGGCCATAGATGTTGATTGTGACTAGTAGTGTGGACAGAAACCCAAGGAGACTAGGCTTGGCAACCTCATAGCAAGTGATGATAATAATCCCAAATCCACCTTGATAGTATTGAGTAGAAACAGTGAAACCCTTAGATCTGTCTTCAGAGGAGACAAATGGCTCTAAGGCAGTGATTCAACTTTCCAGACTACTGTACCCCTTTCAGAGATCTGATTTGTCTTGTCCACCGCGAGTTTCACCAACTTAAAAACTACTGAGAACAAACTCAGACATAAAATACAAAGTGACACAGCTCACTATTACGAAAAATGCTTACATTCTAATTTT
This sequence comes from Chelonoidis abingdonii, assembly GCF_003597395.2. Classification (NCBI taxonomy): domain Eukaryota; kingdom Metazoa; phylum Chordata; order Testudines; family Testudinidae; genus Chelonoidis; species Chelonoidis abingdonii. The sequence continues at coordinate 15,252,627 of NC_133770.1, read as the reverse complement.
TACATATAATTACAAATAATTGGCATATAAGTATTGTATTTACATTTCAGTGTATAGTATATAGAGCAGTACAAACAGTCATTGTTGCATAAATTTAGTTTGTACTGACTTTGCTAGTGCTTTTTACGTACTGTTATAAAACTTGCAATATTCTAGATGAATAGATTCTCTGGAAGATCTCTGAGTATCGCAGAGGCACTTGCACTTTGTTAAGAACTACTGGTCTAGGAGACTTCTGAAATAATTTGGTCCTATGAAGATAGAAAGCCAGTGTCTTCTGACATCTAAAGTATGGAAAGAAGTTTCCTGACCTGAGTATGTGGTTTTGGGGGAAAATGGTAAATGTATGTGTCTAGTTCAGGGTTCTCAAACTGGGGGTTGGGACCCTCAGGGGGTCAACAAGGTTATTATATGGGGGGTCATGAGCGTTCAACCTCCACCCCAAATCCGCTTTGTCTCCACATTTATAATGGTGTTAAATGTATTAAAAAAGTGTTTTTTAATTTATGGGGGGGGGTCACCTCAGAGGCTTTGCTATGTGAAGGGGTCACCAGAAAAAGTTTGAGAGCACACTGGTCTAAGTTATATTAAACTCAGATAAGAAATAAGAGCAGCCATACTGGATCATAGCCAAAGGTCACCTACCCCATATCCTGTCTTCTGACATGGTGAATGCGGTGCTCAGAGGAATGAACAGAACAGGTAATCAAATGATCCATCCCTGCTGTTCATTCACAGATGGTACTTAGGAAGGAATTTGGGATGTGGACATAGAGAAATATTATCCTTGAAGAATATTATAAAGAGAATATCTGCCATTAAGACCCCGTTTTCCCCCCAATTCTTCATGCCAAAAAATGGCTATTAAAGGCCATCTCTCATAGATAGGTATAGGAATGAACAGTCACATAGGTTCAAAAGGAGGCCCTGTGAGACCCTGAGAACTAGTTAAAACCCAGACTGGAGCAGGGGCTTTGAGGGAAGAGATCCTGCGTCCTTTAATGACCCTTACAGTTGTGGAGTGAGAGAATATTGAGAACCTTCACTAGGAATGGAAGATGATATTGCATCTAGAGGAATCTTAAGCAAATTACTTGTAAGTAACCTGTTCTTTCTTTGGTTGTAGCACGCCAATCAGGATAAATGGAAGTGAGGAAGATTCAGGTGCAATTTGCTATATTCACACCACACAGCTCCTGTTCCCTTCTGAAGTACTATGGGTAGTTCTTTCTGCTGAACCTCTACTGAACAGGTAGACTCTATACCCATGAACACATGGGAACATGCCTGAGGTGAGAATCTTTAGGCTGAGATGAAGCACTTATCCCACATCTTGAGAGAGAAGATGAGGGAAGCATGGTGATTGACCATCAGACAAGGAAAAAGTCAAGTCAGGTAAGGCTACCATGCTTGTCTCAGTCACGTAGGGATTATCTGATTACCTTATCCTTGTCGCTGCTTATTTTTCCAATCACTTTAGAATCAGATGTGTTGGGGAAAATGTGTAACACAGGCCTTTGTCCAAGGAAGGAGAAAGCTCATTTCCCAAAGACTGAAGGCCTAGCCCTCCCTTGAGCAGAACAGACAACACTCTGTTTGTGGCTGAGACAAAAAATTCCACCTCAGATGTCCCCAATTCAAAATATGTCATCGAGGATCAAGGGTGCAGCTCCGATTCATGGTCTGGAGAAGTGTTTATTGAGAACATCAGCTGTGGAGCTTTGTGTTCCAAAATATAACCTGCTGAAATGTGAATATGATAAGTTATGGAATTGGTGCATAGCCTAATTGCTTCAACACACAGACAGGGGATCTCTTGCCACCATGTCAATTGAAAAAAAATATGCAGGCTACTTTTGTTGTCGAGATCTTGATTGACTTCTCTGTAGAAGGAAAAAGAAGAGAACAGACATTTCTGACTGCCTTAGTTCCAGCAGGTGGTTGTGGAGACTGGTCTCCTGAGGTGATCATTGCGCTGGACAGTTGAACATTGAGCTGTTTCCCTCCGGATTTGAAGTAGCAATGCATTGTCATTATGGTTACCATCAGTATTGACCGAAGAAAGGCAAGCCAATCCAACATTTTGTGGTGAACCTTCCACTGGTCTGGAGCATCTTTATTGGCATGGAACAGAAAACTTGTTTGGCTAGCTGTGTCTGTGAGGTGAACACACTGTCCTGAGCCACCCCTGAAAGCAGCAAAGGTACAATCTTGCATGATATGTGATGAAAATGCAAGCCATCATATGACCCAGGGAGCTGCAAACAGAACCTCACTGAGGACTGAAGGCACAATTGAATAGTCTTGATGAGGTTTGTTAAGGTTATAGGAAGATAGGCCCTGGCAGTCAGTGAATCCAAAGATGCCCCAACTACGTGTATTTTCTGAATAAGAGTCAACACATACTTCCTGACTTTGGGCTGGAAGCCTAACTGCAGGAACAGTGAGAGAGCCCTCTGGGAGGCCAATAGCACTTCCCCAAACAGCATTGAACAGCCAGTTGCTGAGGTATCGCAGAACCACAATTCCTCTTGATGAGGGTGAGCAGCCAGCATCTCTAGAACCTTTGAGAACACTCTTGTAGCTGAGGAGAGACCAAAAGGAAGTATATGATATTGGAAGTGATCCTGACCTATCACAAAATGCAAGTATTGTCTGTGAGCTGGGTGTATGGAAGTGTGTCTTGTAAGTCAAGGACTGAAAATCAATCCCCTCAGTCTAATGAAGGAACTATTGCTGCCAGAGTCACCATCCTGAATTTCTGGCACTGCACAAGTTTGTTTAGGAGTCTTAGATCTAAAATCAGTATCCACCCTCCATTTTTCTTTGGTCAGAGGAAGTAACTTGAATAGAAACCCTTCCTCCTGTATAGAGCTGGGACAGGCTCTATTACTCCTAAGCACAAGAGGTAGTTTATGTTCAGTCTTAGTATGAGCTCATGGGAAGGGTTCCTAAAGAGGGAGGGAGAAAAGGATGGAAAGGAGGAGGGTATGTGACAATCTCCAAAACTCATTTGTCTGTGATAATTCACTCACACGTGTGTCAGAATGGGGAGATGGGAAAACGGTTGTAGCTGGCAGGCTAAAGAATGGGGAGGCTTTAAACCCTCAACTGTCCCTTCAAAACTGATATTTTGATGATGAAGCTTGTTGTGTACTTGAACCAGATGGGTTTGTGTTTCTCTTCCACTGGAACCTATGCTTCTTTCTCCGGGGTTTGATGCGTCTCTGGTACCTGGAGAAATGTATCAGAGGAAACCTGCTGCTGTGTGAGGGTGACATTCTGACTGCTCAGGTGATGCTGACCTTTGCCTTGAATTAAGATGAAGTTGGGTCCTATAACGTCTGATGAAGAGTCCAAGGCACCAGTAAGCCACATCTTTTCCATTAAGGAAATTGCTGGCTGCAGGAGAAGGAAACTAGAAGCAAGGGAATTCAATAATATATTACAAAGACTGCGCGTCTAGGTTTCTGAAACCGAACTCTGATGAGAGATAGCAGGCGAGGAAGAAGGAGATCCCTCCAAACTGCCTCAGAAGCTGAAGAAAATACACATCTTCTGAATAAGACTTTGAGGAGTCTTATTAAGTGAATTCAGACCCTAAAGTTGAAGTTCAATAGACAGTATTTATGATTCACCCATATACAGACCAATGAGGATTTTCAATATAAGCTACTAGAGGTGATTTTGGAAAGATCAGAACAACTAAATTCTATGTAGGATTGAAATAACTGTACCGAGGCTGGAGCTGTATGAAACTATCAGCATCAGTATATGCAAAGCATTAAAGAGAAAAAGAGACCTGGAGGCAGCATCCTTGACCTTAAATTACCTGGCAACTTGTACTGGTTCCATAGCCCTGATGGAGCATCCAGTAGTGGTACATAACATTCAGAGGTGGAACTGAAGCCCAAAACAATCAGAAGATTCTCTTTAACATTCTGAGCTCTTAGTCATATGATTCAGGCTTCTATAGCGGCACTTTTCTATGCTTAGAAGTCACTTTTGGAAGCTATAAGGTGATCTTGGCCTTCTTTTTCCTTGAAGGACCAGCAGAATGAAATCTGTGGCTCTTTTCAGCCAAAGATCTAACAGCACAGGAGCAAGCCAAAGATCTTCTGAGAGTCACAGGAGCAGTCTTCTCTGTTGAGGAATACGGAAACAAACTGGTCTGAATGACCAGGATTGGAATCAGGTCTCATGGATCTGCCCGGGAGATACATCCTGAGTTTAATCTCACCGACATTTGAAACCACTGGCTGAAAGAACAGCAGATTGGCACATTTACTAATAAGCCACTATCTAGACATTAAAACACTTTTCATGTGGCGGTATAGCAACATACATGAATGGCATGTTTTGAAACCTGAGATTTAGGAGTCAACATAGCTCTTATCACCCAGTACCAAACCTAACTAAATGTTAAAACTAAACTAAAAAGTAACAAAAGACCTACTCTAAACAACTGACTTAAAAAACTCTTTAAAAAGACTGAGCTACTCCAAGTTTAAACATAGAGTAAGTGTGCTTAAATTTTCTAATATGGTAAAAAGTTATAAAATCGCTCTTGGACAAACACTCCTAATGTACAACTGGTATTTTAATGATAGCACAGGAACAATGATGTAGGAAAAGAAAATCCAGATTGGTAACAGAGGTTCTTGCTAAAAGGAGTACAAAAGAAAAAGTGAGAGAATATGAGTGAAAAATTGCCAAAAAGGATGATTTTATAAAACTTTTATTATTCTCTGTATCAACCTATTTTTCACCAATCACACAAAAAATCAAACTGTACCATTCTGTGTTTTATTTGGTGCCATTTCAAATGAGCGTTTACAAAAAGGATAGTTAAAGCTCCTGTTATCTGAATTACTTAAATGTATCCTAACTATGGTGCTGTGCAATATAATGAAAACAAACACTATATAAATATTGTCACTTGACATCCTTGATATTCCACATTAGATGGTTGCTTATTTACTCTCTACCTCATCTCAAACCGTGACAATGCTCTTAATGGTCCAAAAGCTCGGAAGTCTAAAGGGATTTCATGGTGCATTTTCGGAACTTCCAAGGTGAGTTAGCTATGAGGGTTACTAAGACACCTGAATGAGACACAAAATAAAAGTCACAAAAATATTAATGAAATCCTACAATCTGTTCCTCCTCCTCTTCTTTTGTTTTATAATCTTGCTTAACAACAAAAAAATCTTACCAGTGGAAGTGTGAATAAATAGCCTGGTAGCACAAGTAGAATATGCATCTTAAATGGACACTGACAATTAAAAAATAATTGGGTGAAATCTGTTCCCCATTGAAGTTAATAGTAAAATATTCACATTCTCTTTCGTATGTACCAAGATTTCACCCATACATTTTAACAAAAACAAAGGTATTTCTGAGTTATTAATGCTACTGAGATTATGAAAATGGGAATTTTGAGTCCAAAATTTAAAGCAGACTAATGATTTCTTGCCCAATTCCAGACAACTTGAAGATCCTGATTTCAGATGATAGGTGCTCAGCACTTTCTAAAAATCACTTCCTCCTCAAGAACTCCAAAAAGGAAGAGTGAACATTTGTTGCTGTATCAGTTCACAGAATGTTCAAATGCAATACTTACATCAGCAATTAAGGAAATCGAGCCCAACACCACATTGGTGAAATACTTCCGTGACAGCCATAAGCCAGCCAATCTCAGAAACATTTCGAAGACAAAAGATATAAGTGAACGACTTTATCAAGAAATTCAGCATGGTTTTAATGTTTTCTTGTTGAAGATTAATATCTCAAATGCCTGGAATAATAAACATAAAATTATCACTGAAACTACTGTTAGAAGTGGGATTATATGAATGTGCTGAGATGAAGAAGGTATGGCACTTTCTTATGAACCCCAAACACATGAAACTTGAGCTTATCCTGCAAACAGTTACAAATCAGCTTTATTTACACATTTGAATAGTCCCAATGAAGGTGATCATTACAGCTGGCTGGAAATACAGAATTTGTTTTCCATGGTTTTGGAAAAGTTTTCTTGTTTCACAGAATGGAATCCAGAAAAAGTCTGATTTGAGAAAATGTCAAAATGCTTTGTTTAGACACTTTTTGATCCAGAACAGCAAATGTCCTACTGTTCATGTTTATTCAGATTTTCACTGCATCATTCAGGGATGGAGGTGAGGAGGATAAGATGGGGAGGGTGAGTGGAGGAAAGAAGGGATCCCCTCAGCATTCCCAAAGTTGCTGCCAACCTCTGTTATACTGGAGTACTTCATTGTGTGGAACTTCCCTGTTACCTTACCCAGGAAAAGGGGACCTACTTAACCTGGGGCTAATATACCTGCCTTCTATCACTCTCCTGTAGCCATCTGGCCTGACCCTGTCACAATATATAGTCAATCTTCATTAAAGTTATATACATACAAAGTAGTTACAAGCGGTGAGATGGAGGATGAGAAAATGTAAAGATGGGTGGTGGAAATGCCAACTCCGATCTCTCTTATGCTTCCCCAAATCCTGCATCAGCATAAATAAGTCCTCCAACTATCAAAGCTGAAAGGACTTGGTATGTGGTCATTGTTTTAATGATGAAATAATCTTAAGATTTGTTGTTTGTTTCACGAAGGGAACAGCAAGTTCTGATTTAGAATTGTGTATGCATTTCAGCTCTAGGAACCTTCCTGGAGAGCTGATGTGGTTCTTCACTCAGGGAAGAACATCAAAGAAATCAGGATCTTGGAAGCAGAATTTTGAGAGAGATCAGCAGCAGATATGATGTTCCTCAGCTGCTTTACATGTTACATGTGGAAGTTTGGGAGTTGCATCACCTGTCTCCGAAAATCCTAATATAAGTATAAACAGCTGTCCCTGTTACAAATATAGGCCTGTTCTGCACTAATGCAGTAAGTTGATCTAAATTATGCTAGTTAAGTTATGTAAGAAATGTAATTTGAATCAACATAGCTTAGATCAATTTACAGTATTGTGTACACCGCGCTATGTCAATGGGAGATGCTCTCCCATCGATATAGCTTCAGCCTTTCGGGGAGGGGTAGTACTGAAGTCAACAAGAGAGTGCTCTTGCATCAATTTATCATGTCTTCATCAGACCAGCAAAATTGATGGCCGCTGCATCTATCACAGCAACACTGATATATCTCATAGTGAAGACAATCCTATAGACTCAGTCAACTACAGACCTAGATGATTATCATAGAGTTTCATTACAGGCTTAGAAATTTCCTGGATACAATCTGTGAAACAAACAGTCAAATTCCGAGGTGACTCTAAGAAAATTTAATCCTAGAGGGAAACTAAGTTAGTTAAACCTACCTAAGGCCCCTCAATATGTAAGTACACAAACTTAGACTCACACTAACTCATTCGGACTTGCATCAATTTACCAACTTGCAGCTTATAGTTACCCACACACATCATAGAAGATTAGGGTTGGAAGGGACCTCAGAAGGTCATCTAGTCTAAACCCCTATTCAAAGCAGGACCAATCCCCAGACAGATTTTTACTCTAGACCCCTAAATGGCCCTCTCAAGGATTGAGCTCATAACCCTGGGTTTAGCAGGCCAATGCTCAAACCACTGAGCTATCCCTCTCCCTCCAGATGCACATCACTTCTGTCCCAAGGAATTTTATTTTTGGTGGATTCTAGGGGGAGAATATATTTTCAGAGAGGCACAAAATTCTGCAGTGTTGTAGTCATGTTGGTCTCAGGATATTAGAAACACAAAATGAATGAGGTAATATCTTTTATTGGACCAACTTATGTCGGTGACAGAAACTGTAACAGAGTCAAGTCTATCCCCACAGCCTGCCACCAGTTTCCTGGGAGTGCCTTTTGTATGCCAGGCCACAAGGACCTACACAGTTCCACAGAGATAGGCCCATGCATCTCCATTGATTCCTGCAGTGAATCCAGCCAAACCAGAGTCCTGTGGGAGGCTTGTACTGTGCCCCTTCAGGACACAATGCTCTCAGTATTTACAGTGACACAGGCAGCCTTTTCAAAACAAGGTAACCATTTATTAGTCACCTGGCTCCAGAATCTGAAAATCCTTATCTGAACACAGAGAGGTAGAAGTTAAGCCATAGCCCAAGTCCATCGCTGCCCAAGCCTTGATAGCCAGCCAAGTTGGTGATGACTCCACTCTGGCCTCCTCCCTCCTGTCTCTTGATCTGGGCTCCTGAATCCTTCAAAAAGCCCCTATCTACCATGTCACCTGACACCTCGTCTCAGCCATAGCTCAGCAAATCCAGCCTCACGGATTTCTCGTAGTGTTGTCTCTCTGGTCTTATGTATTCGATCCCTCATAGTGCTTCAGTTCATTGGGGCATCTTGTGTTTGCTGGATCCTTCCGGGTGAAGACCAGCAAGGGCACACACAACAACATCCTGCATGTTCCAGAGCAGTTTAACCCTTTTGGACGCCACTGGAACATAAGAATGCGCATACGGGTCAGACCTAAGTTCATATAGCCCAGTATCCTGTCTTCCACATGGCCAATGCCAGGTGTGCCCCGAGGGAATGAACAGAACAGATAATCATCAATTGTTCATCCCTTTCGTATTCTTCACATAATGCAAGTCAACCTGTGGAACTTGCCAAGAGAGATATGTAAGGCCAAGACAACTAAAAAAGCAAAGCCCACAGGTTAAGCTGAAGGAAACAAGAAGACTGGGAGATGGGTCGGAAAACAAGAGGGAGCATGTGGCTATAAGGCAGAGAGAAAGGAGGGTCAGGCAAAACTGGAGCAAGATCAAACTACATAGTACTAGATTTCCATATATAAAATCGCAAGAATATGAGTAATAACAGGAAGAACTGGAGAATGCTGAATAAATAAATACAACTAGGACGATTGTTGGCAATCAACGAATAACTTGGTGATATACAACCATGATTGGAATGTTGTGTGGATGGTATGTTTGCTAGAAGATAGATCAGGAAAAAAAGGATGAGGGGTGCCTTATATATAAAAATGACACACTTGGACTGAGGTGTGAGAACTTCGACATAGAGCAGACAGAAGTGTGAAGAGTCTACTCGGGTTAGAAAGGTAAAAAGGGTAAAGAAAAAGGGTATTCGTCCTAGGCTAGGATCAACGTACAGGCACGCTAACCAGCGTGATTTAATTGTTATGCTTGGGAGGTATGAGGCTTTTTTTACAACTTAACAAAATCTATCGCAAAACCCAAGATGTTGTGTGAGGATGGGGAATCTTCAACATATCCAGATATATATCTGGAAAGTAAAACCGCCGGGGTCACAGCTAATCTAATAAGTCCTGGAGCGCATTGCTACGTGACCAACTTTTTCATTTAGAAGGTTGAAAAGCTAAGCTTGGAGAAGCTTTCTAAAGCGACGTTAGTTTAACAAGGGAGAAACCTCATGGAGAATTGTGAAATAGAAGGAATAGCTTGGGTGGAAAGTGATCATAGAAAATCATAGTTTGCAATGCTCTAAGCAAGGCCAGTAATAGGGAAGTCAGGCAAAAAAGAGACCAGCATGGATTTCAGGATAGGCAGAGTTATGGGTAAGCTCCAAGAGAGCTGATTAGGTAAGTCCCATGGAATTCGAAGACTGAGGGAAAAAAACTTGAGGAGAGAAGTTGGCAGTTTTTTCAAAGGATACGCTATTGAAGGCCCAAAGATCAAGCTGATTCACGATGTCAGGTAAAATTAGAAATAGGCACAATAGACCACCTGTCTAACCAGAGAATCTTGCATGACCTAGTCTAAATAAAAAAGGATCAATAAAAAATGGAACCAGGTTCAATTACAAAGGATGAAATAATAGGTACACAATAGGAATGCAGGGGCAAATAAAGCAAAGGCAGCAAAAAATGAAGCTCAAACGTAGCTAGGGATAAAAGGAAACAAAGAGACTTTTTCATCAATACATAATAAGCAAGAGGAGATCAAGGACAGGGTAACGCCACTGCTCAGTGAGGAGAACGAAACAGACTGGAGAAGCTGCAATGGAGAAATGTTTAATGACTTCTTT
>NC_133770.1:15237689-15242580 GCF_003597395.2 Chelonoidis abingdonii | reverse complement strand
AAAGCTAGTGCCCATTCTATAAAGGAGGGAATAAAAACACGCAAGGAAACTACAGAACCGTGTATTAACTCTGTTCCAGGGAAGATAAGGAGCAACGTAATTAAAGAAATCATCTGCAAAAACTTGGAAGCTGCGGTATGTGGATAGGAGATATTGGCCAGCAGGATTTGTAAATAACAAATCAGGCTCAAACCAAATTTGATCGCTGTCTTGATAGGATAACGAGTCTTGTGGATAAGGGAGAAGCGAAGTGGATGTGTAACCTAAAGATTTATTAAGGCACTTGATAAGACGGTCCGCATGATATTCTTAATCGATAACTAGTAGCAATACAATTAGATGCGAGGGTACTATAGCAGGTGGGTTGCATAACTGGCTGTGATTAAAACCGTACTCAGAGATGTAGTTATATAATTGGCTCCCTAATCCTGCGGGAAAGGGTAAACATATGGTATTCCGCCAAAGGTCTGTTTTGGGACCGGCCTCTGTTCAATATCTTCATCAACGACTTAGATGTTGCATAGAAAGTACGCTTATTAAGTTTGTGGACCTACCAACTGGAGGGATTGCAACTGCTTTGGGACAGGGTAAATTCAAAATGATCTGGACAAATGGAGAAATGGTCTGAAGGTAAACCGGATGAATTCAACAAAGACAAATGCAAAGTGCTCCACTTAGGAAAGAAGAAATCAGTTGCACACATACAGAATGGAAGAGACTGTCTGGAAGGAGTATGGCAGAAAGAGATCTAGGTAGTCATAGGACCACAAGCTAATATGAGTCAATAGTGTGATAACTGTTGTGCAAAAAGCAAACGTGATTCTGGAATTCTTAAACAGATGCTGTTGTAACAAGACACGAGAATCATTCTTCGCTCTACTCTGCGCTGGTTAGGCCAGACTGGAGTATGTGTCCAGTCATTTGGGCACTGACATTCAAGAAAGATGTGGAGAAATTGGAGAGGCAGAGAAGAGCACAACAAGAATGATTAAAGGTTCGTTGAGAACCATGACCTATGAAGAAAGGCTGAAAGATTGGGTTATTTAGTTTGGGAAATGAGAAGACGAGAGGGGACATGACTAGCAGTTTCAGGGTATTCTAAAAGGGATGTCACAGAGGAGGTGAGAAAACTGTCCCTTACCTCCTTTAATGATAGAACCAGAGGCAACTGGCTTAAACTGCGAGCTAGAGGAGATTTAGGTTGGACATTAGAAAAAGTTCTCACTGTCAGGTGGTTCGGACACTGGAAAAATTGCCTAGGAGTTTGCTGGAACTCCACTCTGGGATATTAAGAGAGGTTAGATAAATGTCCTATTAGGATGGTCTTAGACAGATTTGGTTCTGCCATGAGGGCAGGGGACGGACTCGATACGCTTGAGGCCCTTCCAGTCCTAGAGCTATGAGTCGAGAAGTTAAAAAAAGAACAGATAAGTTTCATGGGAGGAAGTGTCCATCAACAGTAGTAGCCAGGAGAACCAGGATGTGCTCCCTAGCCTCTGTTGCCAGAAGCTGGGAAGGCGCAGGTGGATGCCATGCACTTGATGATTACCTTGTTCTGTTCATTCCTCTCGGGGCACCTGGCATTGGCCACTGTGGAAGACAGGATACCGGGCTAGCTGGACTTATCTGGATCACTACGACGGCTCTCTAGTGTGATCTTTAATGCAGCACCTAAAAATGATAAATCTATGCATTTGAAATAACTGCCACCAGATAACCACAGCAAAACCAATATAAAGCAGACATGGAAAATCAGTCGTGTCATGGTGATTACAGACTTTATCAGCATTAAAAAAAAGTACCACCTATGCTAAGTAATGTTTCCTGCTCAAACCAGTCCAAACTTCTGTCAACCATCGAAGAACACCACTTTCTGACCCTAGCGAAAAAGGCATTGCGTCTGGATATTAAATTAAATCTGTAAACACTCTGATTACGATTATAATTCACACCTGAATGAGATTAAGTAAAATTTACCAGGCACCGCGTGCTCAGCAGGATTCATGAATAGATAAAGCCTCCAAAGACAACTCAGTTCAAGCAACTTTGTAGAGGTTTCCTCAGGTTCCACCACGTTTATGGCCGGAACTTTGTGAATTCACACCAGGCGAAGGGAACATGTCGACAAGCCTGAAGAGGGACACGTATGCAAGATACCGAGGCAGCCATGGAAATGATTGAGAGAGATAATGTTCAACGCAGGAGAAAAAAGTCTTTAAGCCCACTCATAAACTAAATGATTACTGCTCTACCTAGTGTTACCTAAACCAATATTTCTAAACAGTTCTTTTTTAATTTGAAAAAAGCAAAACTAACCAAAATATAATTTAAAAGCAAATATAGGAGTATCTAAAATGCACCCAATTTAGTAGAAAAACTTAAACCATTCGCCAGTCAACTGAAATAATGGTAAAGAACACTGGGAATGCTCTCGAGGTGCTGATGGCTGAGCTATATACAAGAAACAAGAAGACCACAAATAATACATGGAATGGACTCAATGGCATATGGAGATTTACCAGCATATACTCAACGCCAAATGATTTAGCAACTAACGAGAAGATGCAGAAGGAACAGCACAACACGCGCAAACAAAGACAGTCATTAGATAAAAATACTAATAGAAATTAGAATAAGATAATAAATCATGAATAGGTACATCTTAAGTCCACCACACTTAACATAGCAAGAATTAGTTCCCTAACATTGTACATATTATTAGTAATTTATCACATTCATTAAGTTTACAAATGACCTACAAACTGACCTGGAAGATTATAAAATATACTATAAATAACGTTGTACGAAATGTCACTAGCCTCATTAGCCCCCTCACCATGTCGCATAGGAGACACTACCAAGACCCGGAATGCCCACTATTCCTACAAGGTTATGCACCAGAAGTACCCCCAACTCTGGGTACTTCCCTCTACTGGATTAACCCCCAAACCATACTAAACCACCTATGCCACTCAAAGAATGCATAAACATAGACCAGTCAATCATTCCAAATCCCTATTTCCCCTTGGGGGCAAGAACATGGTCAGAATTGTAGAATTGGGCAACTCAATCAATCAAAATCAAGGAAGAGGTAACCCTGCAGGGCCTAAATATAGGCTATCACCAGGCTGGCCCCCCCCCTTTCTGCAGCTCGCCCGAGTACTTGCAAGGCTTATCACCAAGGCCTGAAGCCTGGGGGTTTACCAGGCTAGAGCTCCCCAGCACCCTATACCGTTCCCCAGCACTGCTCCGCCTCAGGTAGCTTACTCCCAGGCAGTCAGCCCTTCCTACTCCTGGGCTAGAGTGAGACTCCCCTGTCTCCTGGCCCCACAGCCAGGGCTGGTTCCAGGCACCAGCCAAGGAAGCTCGTGCTTGGGGCAGAAGATTCTAAGGGGCAGCATTCCGTCCAATCCTAGGGCGGCATGACCGCCCTTTTTTTTCTTTCTTTTTTTGTTTGCCGCTCTGGCCACCCTGTAGGGGCCGGTGGCATGGAGGAGAGGACCGTCCTGCTGGGATCCGGCTGCGCGCTCCGTCTGCCCCAGCCAGTGCCAGGTCTGCAGCAAGCCCAGCAGCCCGTGTCCTTCCTCCCCACCCATCGGAGTGGCGTGGAGCCCTCCCGGCAGGCAGCATGGTGGGAGGGACTGAGTGGTGAGCACCCTGGCTGAAGGAAGCCCTGGCTGCCTCCCTTCACTCTCTCCCCTGCGCTCCGTCCCCCTCCCCCTTGCTAGTTGGGGCGTGCACTCCACTGCCTGGGGTACGTTTGCAGCGCCAAAACTTTGCACCCTGGCTCCGGCCGCCCCGCAGGGTTTTTTTTTCTTGCTTTGCCGGTCCAGCCACCTAGTGGGTTTTTTTTCTTCTTCACTGCTCCAGCCACCCCGCAGGTTTGTTTATTTCTTGTTTTTTCTTGGGGTGGCTAAAATGCCAGAGCCGGCCCTGCCCACATCCCTTTCATCCAGGTCAGCTGTGGCCTGATTAAGTCAGCCACACATGTGGCTGCCTCCCCAATCAGCCTAGCTTGGCTGCTTTTAACCCCTATTCTGCAGGAGTGGGGCAGCTGCCCAACTACACACTCATATACTTTTTAGTACTTATTTAATTATAGCTGGGGCAGATAGAACTGCCTATGACTAAGGTTGCCTGACACTTCCCATTATAAAACCCTGTTTTCAGTTCCCTTATAACTTTGCCAAACTTTAACCATTTGAGCAGAAATTTTCCTTGCTGGGTATCTGTCACAAGCCTGTGTAACCTTAATTTGGCCTTTTGTGCATATGGACTATGATACAGTCTTTAATTACACAATCACATACTCTTTTTTCCTCACTGGACCCTGGTCTCATTTAGTGCATAAGGATGGACCTGCTCTGGGAATGCATAAGAGTTGTGGTAATGAAGAAAAGTGTTATCTATAGGATCCCTGCCTCATTTATTACAAAAGCCCAAATGTTGTATAGCGCATGAGGCAGTGGACTGCAGGAAAAGAAAGGATGGCCTCATGGTTAAGGCAGGTGAACCTTGCCGTGGGAATTAGACTACACCTCTCTCTCTGCCACAGACTTCTTATGTGGCGCTAGTCAAGCCACTTAAACCAAACTTTTCACAGGTGGTCACTAATTATATGCTTCTCATTCTCTGGGTGCCTAACTAAAGACCTTGGGGGGGTCTCATGAGCAGAAGTACTGAGCACACACAGCCAGTAACTGAAATTAATTTGATCTGTGTGTGAAAGTAGAATGAATTATATTGTGAAAATAGAAAGGATTAAAGAAATACTGTCTGTACCTTTAAGCAAAATTGTTGGAATGCTGCAATCCAGGTGTCAGGAATACAGACATTAACATAGAACAATTGCACCGTTTAAGGGCAATTGGTGAAGTATTAGCCTTAGATC
>NC_133770.1:15234919-15236589 GCF_003597395.2 Chelonoidis abingdonii | reverse complement strand
ACCACTAGACCGAGCGCTCCCCTTTACCCTGTTCTCCAAGCAGACCCCCTTCATGCTCCTGTCTCGGGGTGGGAAAAGACAAAGAAACCCCTTGCTAGATTCCGGGGATGAGGATGAAGAAGACGCATTAATTGGCCTGGCAGCCTTGCGTCGAATCAATAGACGGCCACCCACACCCCCAGCTCAGGAACAACTGTCACCAGATTTCCTGGCTCAGGAACAACTGTCACCAGATTTCCTGGCTCAGGAACAATTCCCAGAGATCTCCAGTTCAGACCCGTCCGGTTCGTCCAGTACTGCTGAGGCCCATTTCTCTGGACTCGCTCTGCCTCATAAAAGCTTGCGCTTGGGCCTTAAAAATATACAGGCTCCCCTCCGAATCCTGCATACTGGGGGCCAAGACGGGGGTCCCACTTGGAACTATAAACCCTGGACTCGCACACAGCTCCTTTCAATTGTAAAAGGCTTTCCAAAGCCCCGAGAAAATCCTACCAAATTTGCAGAGGAATTTTTGTTAGTATGTGATATCTATGAACCCTCTGAGGCAGACCTCCTGCAGCTGTGCAAGCTACTTGTAGCAGCCCCTAGTGAGCATGAAAAATGGCTCACAGCCGCAGATTGGCTCGCTGCTGACCGCCACTCTGCTTTACCAGACACTGGTACTAATGCTGAATACTGAAAAAAGTGTAAGGAACGAGCTAAAAATCTATTTGAAGCCATCCCTCGGGTATGGACTCCTAAAACCAATTGGACAGCCATCAATGGCTGTAAGCAATGACAGGGAGAAAACTTGGGCGACTATCACACCTGGCAAACTGACATTTTCTGCAACATTCTGGTATACAGCAACCAGATAGAAATGGACAGGGTGCCCTGGCTAGTGCGTTTGTTAATGGCCTCCTGCCTGCTATTGGCAATATGCTAAAACGAATGAGTGTTGGGTGGGAGACCGAAACCATGGACAAATTGCAAACAGTGGCAGAGCACTGCTAACATACTTTAAAAGGAAAGGAAGAACAATTAGCTCAACAGTTAATGGCCTTGAAAATACAGCATTATTCAGGGAAGGGCAAACAGTACCGGGTACGGTGAAAATACCAGGGACGGGGACGTGGTCATGGGAGGGGCCAGGGAACTGGATTTTCGGGTTATGGGGATGTTTGTAATTACTGTAAACAGCCGGGACACTGGAAGAATGAATGTCCGAGCCAGCCTGGTAACTCTGTGAATAACCAGTTAGACCCCCTGCCAGCGCAGCCAATCAGTTCCCAGCCTTACTTTGCCCCACAGCAATGATGGGACACCGGGGAACCTCAGGAAATTTTAGCTCCTTTACTGCCTCTCACTCCCATGAGTGAGTGTGTGTTAACTATCAATGATCTTTCTCTCCCTTTCCTTGTTGATACGGGAGCTTCGCTCTCTGCAGTTCGTACTACCAACCTGCCTGTGGTTCCCTGCTCCGGAAAAACCGTGTCCGCTGTGGGCATTACGGGAGTCCCAACCCCTTATCCCCTTTCAAAACCTCTACCGGTCCAGGTTGGTCCTCTTTCTGTGGATCATGCCTTCTTCTCTCTGATTCCACTCCGGTAAACCTTTTGGGTCGGGATCTGTTATGTAAGCTTGGCTGCACCATATACTGTTCCCCGGATGGGGTCTATTTACAAATTCCC
>NC_133770.1:15231359-15234819 GCF_003597395.2 Chelonoidis abingdonii | reverse complement strand
GTGTATAGCCTTAAGGAAGTCCTTTGCTTCCTTATTGTTTACAAACTTCAAATACTTTCAGATGATTACCACATATCTACATCTAGTGCATAGGAAGAGGGTAGTATACTTTCAAATAGTTTGAAAGTCCTGTAGTGGTATTCACTGTGTTTTATGTTTTGAGGAGCCACCAGGACTAAGCAGAGCAGGGATATGTGTAGCTAGATCTTACACATTTATAAATATTTAATAAATGTGGTTATTTGTGACTGAACTGCCAGTGCAGTTTCTTCATATTATTTTTGTTCTGTAAATAGCAAAATACATACCATCACCTTATTTCAATGTATTAATAAACACTCTTTAAAATCTTGTCTCATAAACTCATCCCTACAGACCTTTAACCATCTTTGGTTTTCTCTTCTGAATTCTGTCCAGTTTGTCAACAAGAAATCAAAGTAGTATTCTAAGAACAGTTTCACCATAAAGGGACCGTTACATTCCCTGATCTATAACAAGTTACAGCTCATATATAATCCAGAAGTGCATTACACACTGTGCTTGATACAGGGTCTCAGACTGAAAACAATTGGAGACTTTCTACAGGCTTGAATGGTTTTGGATCACATTCACATTGTATTAAAAGTTATATGTCATTTTTTGTCCAATACTTTACTTTATTCTCTTTTGAAATGACTGCTTCCAAAGTTGTCTTTATTTTGGATTATTTTGCCCAAATATCTCAGCTTGTATTTTCTAAGATGAATTTCATTCTATTACTTCACCTGTGTTTTAAATCTTCTTTTTATTATTTCTTTGTCAGCACTGGTGTTTGCAACACTTCCCAGTTTAGTGACACATACAAATTTAATTAACATGGTGTTTTTCCTCATTTCAAAATCATTAGTGAAGGTGTTAAATAGCACCAGACCCAAAGCTGATCTCTTCAATATCCCCCGTTTATGAATTGTCCACAAGCAGCTTCCAGTTTTTGTAAATGGTAAGATAGTATTTGCGTATTCAAAGCTACTAGCTGAATCAATTAAGAAACAACAATCTTGGTTTCACAGATTATTGTGAGCAGCTGTGTGCAATATTCATATTAAAATTCAAAACTGTATTGACTTCATAAGGCCCCGGTTTAAATAAGCATGAGATGTTCAAACATTCGCGTATCATTATAAACATACATATGAGCTCAATGGTTTATATTTTGCAGACATGTCCTGATATTCACTTAAAGGTGCATTCTTGCAACACACATTCCTGCCATTAAACGATCTTTCTACAGCCAGCCCAGCCTCCCCTCCCAGGTCCCTGGAAAAATCATGGAGGCAGTCCTGAAGGGATCAATTCTAACACGTAGATGAGAGGAAATGATCAGGAACAGTCAGCGGATTCACCAAGGGCAAAGTCATGCCTGACAACCTAAGCCTTCTATGAGGAGAAATGGCTCTGTGATAGGGGAAACAGTGTACAGTGTATTCCCTTGATCTTTACGCAAACTTGATACTGTCCCCCACAATATTCTTTGCCGCAGAGTTAAAGAAGTATGGCTGAGAATGACTAATGTGGAATAGAAACGCTGGCTAATCATTCCTCAATGTGTATGTCAAGGTTCGCCAGTAGCTTGGCATAGAGCAAGCGGAGTGCCCCAAGGGTCGTCCTGGGGCCGCGTTTGTTCAACTATTGTTCTGAGGAATGGCCTGGACTGCACCCCAGCAAATTTGCAGCAGACACTAAACGGGAAGATGGTAAATATGCTTGAAGTATAGGGGATAGATGATAGGACCAACAAATTAGAGACTGACAAAAGAAACCTGATGAGGTTCAAGAAGGATGAGTGCAGAGTCCTGCACTTAGGATGGAGCAACCCATCACTGCTACAACACTAGGACCGAGTGTAGGCAGCAATTCTGCCGAAAAACGTCACCTAGAGTTATAGTAGCATGAGAAGCTGAGATATAGTCAACAGTGTGCCGTTTCGCCAAGCGAGTATGCATTTTGGTGCTATTATATAGGAACATTCCAGAAATCGAGGCTGTACCCCCTTCTATTCAGCACTGTGCGCCTCTCTATTATTGTTCTAGTTTTGGCCTCACACTACAGAAGGATGGAATCAAATTGGAAAGACGTCCCGTGGAGGGCACACCAAATTGAGGCTAAGCACAGACTTATGAAGGAGGCTAGAACTAGGCATATTAGTTTGCAGAAACAAAAGGAGGGGGATTATAGCTGCTTTCAACTACCTGAACGGTTCTAAAGGGTGATCTAGACTATCTCGTGCAAGCAATGACATAACAAGATAATGTCTCAAGTTGCAGTGGATTTAGGTTGAATATGAAAAACTTTTTCACTAGGAGGTGGAAGCACTGGAAGGATACCGGGGTGCGGGTGGAAATCTCCTTCCTTGAAGTTTTTAGTCAGGCTTGACAAAGCCCTGCCTGGATGATTTGTTGGGATTGTTTGCTTTGAGCAGGGGACTAATGAACCTCCATGAGGTCCTTCAACCCTGATATTTCTATAGTAGTAGTTTGATGATTCTGATATGCTACAAAATGAACAATAGAGTGCATAAAAAGAAATAAAACGTTCTTAGTTTAACTCTTACCCTCTTCCTGAAAACTTTGTATGTGCTTTGCCCCACATCCTCACAACACCTCATACATTGCCAACTGTAACCAGGTAAGTAGGTCTCCCCCGCCGACTACTTCCCCGCATCAAATTAAAACTTCAATTTCCTAATGACTTAGGTTTAGATGCTACCTTTACAATGAAGAATCCTAATCTGCCTTGCGTTACATGTTATCTAGCATATTGTGTGTCATTGACCAGAATACAACTCAATAATGAAATAAATCCAACATATTCATTGGATATTTTGTGTGGGATTACTACTATAAAATTATCAGTGAACTCTTATATTCTCAACAAGTTTTTAATCCGTATCTCATATCCCTGGCATTGAAATTAAATTCCAAGTAAGATTTACAATTCCTGGAATTCTTTGTAATAACATTATTGTAATGATGATTGCATGTGATTTATGTAAGCCAGAATTAGCAATGATATTATATAGCATGACCAATCAAACAGAAGCTTAACCCTGTATTCTAGATCCAATTTCAGCTTTGAAAACCAGATCCTTAAGATCCAGCCAAGTACTCTCAGAACAGGACCTGAGATAGCAAAAAAAGGTAGGTACTGTGTACAGGGGCCCGTGTACACTGATGTAAATTAGAGAGTTTATTTGTTCTAAATCTGCAGGTTCGTGAAATCGATTGCCAGCAGCCAATGGCCCAAGAGGTTCCGTGATCTGGAGATACCGGAAGTGCAAAAGGTAGAATTCTTGTTCGCTACGATCTCCATTCTAAATCCTTACTGTTGGATACTGCTGAGTAGTAACTTGGCGCTTGGATCTAAGCGATCTGTTTTCAAGGCTGAACATTGACTAGATATAAGGGTTACAGCTATCTGTTGA
>NC_133770.1:15223645-15231259 GCF_003597395.2 Chelonoidis abingdonii | reverse complement strand
CGCAGGAGCGAGAAGTAATTTCTCTTTAAGTCATGGATAATCTTGATATCAGCTCTGGCGAATGTTTTCGTTAACCTGGTGCAGCTCTGGTGCGCCGTATTCTAGAGCTCCACAAATATTTCTTCTTGTGGTCCCTGTCCAGAATGTGTGGTGGGCTCAGGAGTTGAGTGAGGGTTAACGGACTGGTGAATGCTTCATTGCATTGCTATTGACAAATATGATTTTTTCTTATAACAGGCACGTATCCTTGGCGCATTATTCTAGACATGAGGAATCTCTGTTCGGGTTTGTTTACGATGGAGAGCCACAGAGTTGGGTGATTTGTTAGTCCACAATGAAGATAGCATAGAGGCAACAATGAGAATCACAAAATACCCATGCTCCTGTGAAAATCTGTGTTAACAGTAAGAAGGCAGAACAAAGAAGGATAGGAGCATTCAACGTGGATGGATACGGCACCCGTTCAACTGTAGATCTGTAGTGTTGCCTAGTGAACTGTTGAGATTTGCCTCAAAGAACGGCCCACAGATGTCTGCGATCTTGTCTCAGCAGTGGAGAGGATGGGGTCTTAGAGCCAGATGGATTTTCCCCGTTCGGAAACGGTGAGGACTAGAGACTTTCTTAGTGGGCTATGTCCACTATTCGATCTGTTGGGCGATTCTCTGGCAGGTTGAGAAGTTGTGTGGGAGGTGGTGCGTGTTTGACTGGAAGGTGGTGCAAGCGCGCTTCTTATGTTATGTAGAATTCCCAGCTGAGCTTTCGTAAGCTAAATGTGATATGTATATAGGGCCTGATTTTTAAAAAATGTGCAGACTGAAAACCATGCCAACTTAAAATTTTACAGCGACTCCAGTGATATAACCCAGATCCTCTTACTCTACAATGACAGATGCCACTGAAGTTAAAACTGAATCTTTGTAACCAGTAAGGGACCAAAGACACACAGATGATGAGTTCTTGATTTAATTCAGGAAATACACACCAGACTGTTCATTATAGTAATGCCCTTCTATAGCACCTTTTCTCTCAGGCTCTCAAAGCTCTTGAGAAACATTAATTCATCTTCCAACATCCCAGTGAGCTATAGGGACAGTCAATATCATTCCCATTTTACAGATAGGGAAACCAAGGGAGATAGAGATTAGGCGACACTGGGCAAGACACAGTGTGAATCAGTGATTCACCTAGAAATCTCCAAATCTCCTGTCTCCTTGCCTTCATTCACCACTAAATCACAACCATAAGATGTGTTGGGTAGGGTGGCAGCAGCGGGATAGGGATTTGGAGTAGCAGGATATGCTGGGGGACAGGCCTGGGACAATGGAAGTGTTCTGTGTTTTGTGCAGTGAGAAGGGAACTCCCATAATTGGAATATCAGGGAATGCTGCAAGACTAGTTTGATTTAGTATCACTAGACTTGTATACATGAACAGTTAGTTCACATCAAGCTGGGGTGTAAATCTACCCCACATTCGGTTGCTGCTCTTTAAATGTCGGCGTGGACCATGTAACTGCATACTAAAAGGTCCAGAGTGAGCTTTAATCCAACCTGCTTTGAAACAGAATAAATGTTCTGGTAGATGAGTCCCTTGACTCTACTTCTGTGACTTTCTCCAAACTCTCCCCTGATAAAGTGCCAGTTCTGGATGAAACTTTGAATCAGGAAACCCAGCAGCAGAGGAAGAGCAACAGGATTCAGGTATAAACCCTCTCTCAGACAGGTTGGCAGGTCCAGGCCAGCTACTGGCAGCTAGTCTCCTAGGGTGGTTGTCCCAGTGTCCAAATACCTCACTGTATGTGGACTGTTCAATTCTTTTGTCATAAGATCAAGGTTGTAGGAGTCCATGATCAGGACTGCCCAGAAGGATTCAGAGGGCCTGGGGCAAAGCAATTTCAGGGGCCCCTGTCATAAAAAAAAAATTAGAATACTATATTCTCCTGGAGGCCCCTGCGGGGCCCGGCGCAAATTGCCCCACTTGCTCCCCCCTGATGGGCGTCCCTGGGAAAAATAAACCTTCTGCATCTCGGCACGAATCCAGTTTTGAGAGAACTTATTTACAAGGTATCACTGGTTCTCAGCATCAGCTAGTGCTAAAAGGCACTAAAGGTCATTAAAAAGTTGGACAACTATGTGCCATCAAAACTGTTTCTGGATTGAAAACTAGGGGTGTCATAAATAGATAGCTAAGGGTTAATGTTTCTTTCACCTGTAAAAGGTTAACAAAGAGAACCAAACACCTGACCAGAGGACCAATCAGGAAACTGGATTTTTCAAAGTCAGGGAGGGAATTTTTGGGGTCTGAGTCTTTTGTCGGTCCTCGGCTATGGGAGCTTCTTTCTAGTCGTCAAAACTTCTAATCTCAGTTTCAAAGGGTGTGCGTACACAGGTAACAAAACAATAGGCTTTATAGTTTTTGTAGACAGGGTTATTGCTGGAAGTTTAAATTGTAATCTCTTTGAATAAGTCGTTTTTCATATTTCTTTTAATAATAAGCCCTGTGTAATAGGTCAAACTTAACTGCAGAGATACATGTTCAGTGTTTTTCTTCTTTTTATATAAGCTTCTTTAAGACTGTTGATTTTTTCTTCTGGGTAGGCAAGGAACGAGGGAGGGAATCTCTTGTGGTAGATCTATGGAGGTAAGCTCTCAGCACCAGGAAGTTGTTGGGAGGGAAAAGAGATAAATCATTTCTGTTTCCTTGTATTTGGGGTTTGTCTCTTTGTGAATAGAGGAGACATGTCTTGTAGTGATGTAAAGAGATTGCATCAGTAACTCTCGGTTAGCCAGAGAGGAAAGTCGTGGGGAGAGAGAGGTAAGGAAGTGGTTATTCCCTTTGTTGTGAGACTCAGAGCTCTGAGTCTTGGGGTCCCTCCAGGAAGGTTGGGGAGACCAAGGAGCAAAACCCTGGAATTTTGATGGTGCAGCGAAAAAATCTGAGCTGGTAATTAAGCTTAGAGGTTCATGCTAGCTCTCAAGGTTATCAACGCTAAGGTTCAAATCTGAGTAGGCACTACAAGGGTTTTAAAAAGCAGAAAAATCACGGACATGTCTGCTTCTTCCTCAAAATTGTTGTGGTTTTTTAATTGAAAAGCTGAAATAAGTCTGCCATAACCTGATAGTTTGGGGTTCAGAGGGGCCAAATATCTGGGCGTTGCTTGTGTGATTGTTTCTAAACAATAAAAAAATTCTGCTAAAAAAAATTCAAAACTTTGAACAACCCTCACGTGACCAAAAGTCTGAGCCCATTCATCATGATTTTTCCAGTTTCTGATACTCTGCTGGCTTCTTGACTCATATCTGTCTCCATAACTGGGTTCATTAGAGTTAAAATAAGACAGCCATACTGGGTCAAACCAAAGGTCCATCCAGCCCAGTATCCTGTCTACGACAATGGTCATGCAAGTGCCCAGAGGAGTAGCCTAACAGGTATGAGCAAGTGATCTCTCTCCTGCCATCCATCTCCACCGGCGGCTTTTAGAAGTGCGGGGACCCAATCGAATTTTCGGGCGGCCCTGGCAGGGATGACTAAAAAAAAAAAAAACATGTTAAAAAAAAAAAAGCCTTTCATTCTTCCATATTAACTTTCCATAACTATATCAGTAAACAATTATATATATGTACAGCATCATATAGCTGTTGATGCTATTAATGACCGCCATTCACATGTGGTGCCCTGCCATCCTGGGTGTGCACATCGCGTGGTCCCACTGCTCCAGAACCCTCATTGAAGCATGTGCAGGTTACTGCCTGGAACTGCAGGGCAGCATAGGACAGGGCGGGTTGGAGCAGGGCAGGGCCTGCCTGGAGTAGGGTTTACGCTGCAGGCAGCAAGGGGTTACAGGGCTGCTGAGACGGGGGTGGTGGCAGCGGCTTCAAGGCAGGGCCGCAGGGGGATCAGCAGGGGTTGGGAGGCTGGACACAGAGGAGTGCGGAACTGGATGGCTCAGGCAGGGAAGTGACGCAGGGTTGGCTGGAGACGGGCAGGTGGTTTGGGAGCTGGGTGTGGGGCGGGGGGCAGGGCTGATGGAGGCAGGGGGTGAGTGGGCTGGCTGCTTTGGGCAGGGCCACACAGGGTGTGGGGCAGGAGGTGGCTGCTGGGCAGGGGGTTGGCAGGGCTGCTGTGGCACGGGTGGCAAGCCTGGCGTGGGGCAGAGCGCGCTGCGGCAGCGCAGGGAGAGCAGCAGAGGCAAAGCCCCCCCCTCCTAGCCCCGGCCCTTTAAATAGCCCTGGAGCCCCGCGATCACTGGGCTATGGGGGCTATTAAAGCGGCCCCGGAGCTCGCAGGCGGAGAGCGCACTAACAAACGTACTTGGGCAACTGAATTTATACCTGTGCTGAAAAAGAATTAAGGTGGGGGAGGTTTGTATTCTCGAAGTAATTTACAAAAAATAAAAGCTCATTAAAGTACACCACTGAAGACTCATCGCCGCAGCCCCTCCCTAATAATAGCAACCATTTAACAGAAAATCTCAAACAGAGAGTAATGAAAGCATTTGTGTGAAACTAACCTAAAGGCACTTGTCCTCTTTGCTTGGTCCCCTCACTTCACGAGAGCTGAGCAAACGTTACTGTCGGCGGTTACATGATGGAAACTAAGCCTATGAGGGTGTACATTAAGGACATTCTGAATTTATATATACTGGATTAAGAATAAGATGAAGGATGCTCATACTATAAGCTGCCGGCGCACTGCCGCGCTCCGGCGGCCCAGCCGGATAGCAGGCGCGTGGGGCCTTGCCACGCTCGGCCGGAGCTCGGCCTCAGAGATGGGCCCTCTTAGCCCGATCCTGGGAACGGCTAATTGGCCTACAACCCGGCCCTGATTCCACCTGACAAACAGACACTAGGCACGCATTCCTTTACGCCACCTGGTCTAATAGACATTAAGGATTTAACCACCATGCATCTACTGTTTTCTAGAGACTGGCTCCATGCGGCCCTACAAACCAGGAGATCGATACCGTAGGTTTGTCTTAGTAAGTATAGCTTGTAGCATACTCCATTGAACCGACAATTTAGCTTGTTCCAATCTGAGAGTAGCTTTATGTGTGTGAAAACTGAAATGCTCAAAACACACTGCAAGTGAAGGCACATAGGGGTATAATAAAATTAGCCAGGGGGCTTCACACGTAGGGGGGTCACGAGATTATTACTGGGGTCCACAAGCTGTCAGCTTCCACCTCAAACCCTGCTTTGCCTCCAGCATTTATAATAGTGTTAAATATATAAAAAAGTGTTTTTAATTTATATTGGAGGAGTCACACTCACAAGTTTGATATGTGAAAGAGGTCACCAGTACAAAAGTTTGAGAATCACTGAATTAACCCCTCTGGAGCCTCATGAAATGTATGGGGGTGTCGCCGTTGGTAGGGTTGGGAAGGAGGTAGGTGTGAGATATTGCTCTTCTTATGTGATCCCTCCCTTCCCCTGACATGAATCTCTCTATGGCACTGAAATTAAACACAGACTATAATTTGGCATTTGAGAAGTGAAAGGGATGGTAGCCCTAATGGAAAAGTTCAAAGCTTGGCTCTTCTGCAGGCCTCAAACTACTGAATGAGCTTTAGGGTAGGGAAGGCTGTGCCTCCCAAACAGCCTGGCCCTGCCCCCTACCCAACCCCCACCCACTTCCTGCCCCCTTGACTGCCCACCACCCTCAGAATCCCCAACTCATCCTGCTCCTTGTCCCCTCACTGTTCCCCAGAGACCCTCCACTACCACCCCAGAACCCCACCCCTGCTCCCTGTCCCCTGACTGCCCCAATCCCTATCACTCCCTCGCTGAGTCCTGACAGACCCTCAGAACGCCCACAATCCAACCCCCCTATTCCCTGTCCTCTGACCGCCCCACCCTCTGCTCCCTCCCTATCCCCAGGACTCCCTGCCCCTTAGATAACCCCCTCGGCCCTGGCTCCCCTCTCACCCAGAGACTCATCACAGCCAGGAGCTTCACTCGACAGCAACATCGTGTCTCCTACGGGGCCTGAGCTCTGCCCGGCTCAGAGCTGCATGGACACGGTGCGGGGCCCGAGCCCCTCCCCGCTCAGAGCCACGTGGTCAGGGGGTGAGGCTGGGAGCTCCAGGCTGAGCTCAGCTCCCCCCGCTCAGCCTGGAGCTCGCAGCCGTGCCCCCTGACCATGCGGCTCTGAGCGGGCTGGGACTCAGGGGCCCCGCAGGAGCCACGCTGCAGTTGTCCGGGATGCTGCTGGATGGACTGAGGCTCTGGGAGAGGGGAGGAGAGGAGATGGGGCTGGGGAGGGAACCTCAGCCATGCTCGTGGGGGCCCCTGCTGAGCCCAGGGCCTGGGGCAAATTGCCCCACTGGCCCACCCTCAGTGGGTGGCCCTGTCCATGATCATTTATTATGTTTTGTATTGGACAAGATAGTTATGCCCAGATGGCTACCCCTTCTCCTGCCACATGAAGTTTTTGACAGCTTTAAATTGTTTTGTTTTATTGCACTAAGCTTCTTACTATAAGAGCTGACAGCCAGCTCCAACTTACAATTTTAAAATAACACGTATAATGAGAATCTTTGGTCCTGAGACTCTTATCATTTGCACCAGTATAACTCTGTTCACTCAGATTGAGGTACTTCGGATTTACACTGGTGTAAGCAAGAGAAGAATTGGATCTTGTACCCCATGAGTTTTTCACTGTATATATTTAATTTTGCATTGTGTTTTGAAATATGAGACTGTGGGGGGGTGCTATATAAACATCACAAGCTTGTTGGTGTCACTAGGCATAACCCTAGGTAACTCGGGAGGGTGGAAGATCACGAGTGCCGATGAAGCCCTCCTGCTCAGGCCTCAATGAACCAATGTTCCTCCATGTTAAACACTTTGTGTAACCTAGTGTAACCTAATGTGTTAACAGTTGCAAAAGTGTAGTGTCAGCAGCCAGTAATTTGTTGTAACAGACTGGAGTTCGGCTGAAATGAACTCAAGGCCGCTTTTAGATAAAATGTGTATGTCTACAGCTGAACGGAAGAGGGGGGGAACGGGGGATGAGCTAGTTAGCAGGTTTTGGAGTAAACAACTCGGGTACAAAAGAGAAAAGCAGCTTGTTTTAGCTGTGCATGATTTGAGGTGTTCGTCTCCTTGCACCGCTTTGAGATCTCAAATAAACTTTGTTTGCTTCTTCACCCTGGTGTGTTTATTGGCGCGGCACACCGGGCGACGGACCCCCACCCCCGCTGTTGCTTGGCCTTGGGCACTTTGTGTCAGCAACAGTTCTTGGTGCCCAATGTGGGGCTCGAGGCTAAAATTAGCCTTGCCCGGATCCCTCCTGGTGGTCAACGGATCACGGCGACGCCCGACGCCCAGTGCACACCGGTGACTCCACCTGGGGCCTTGGCGGAGATGCAGTTCGAACGACCCCGGAGGGCACAATGGTGCAATGCGCTCGCGTAGTGGAGAAGCAGTTGAGGGTAACGGTGAGGAACCGTTCCCTTGGATACTGTAGGAACAATCCAGTAGTGTGGACTTTTGCTCGAGGCTGGGGACGCCCAGTCGTTGTAATTCCCATTAGCTTTGGTTAGAAATCAGAGGTGATAGAGCACCTACTGATTTATTAGCATATAATGGGTCAAGGGCATGGTATGGGGCGCCAG
>NC_133770.1:15221970-15223545 GCF_003597395.2 Chelonoidis abingdonii | reverse complement strand
GGTCTTCAAATCTCAATTTTGAGGATTTCAATAACTCAGTCATGGGTTCGGGGTTGTTATAAATGTGTATGGGCAGGGTTTTGTGGTCTGCCTTGTGCAGGAGGTCAGACTAGATGATCATATTGGTCCCTTCTGACCTATGAGTCTATGAGTCTATGAGTCTAAGACAAGAGGGAGTGCACGTAGAAAAGAGTAAATGTAAATGAACCTTGTCCCCAGGATTTGATTGTTGGGATCCCAATTGCTTGCCATATAATTGTTCTAAATATCAAGGGCAATAAAACCACACCCATGTCAGGCTAACTAATGACAGCTGGGTAGCTTGTTCCTACCAGAATTATGACAATAACAGTTGCAAAGCAATAAAACAGGATAAATTCTTTAATAACTTTCTCTTTTTAAGTTGCCAACAAAATAATACCACTAGTAAAAACCATATAATACGGTTCCATCACTGGGCATGGCAACATGATAACGGAACCCGAACAACCCACTTTAAACAATTTTGGTCAAATACCAATCAACCAAAGTGGGGCGGCTGTAATTGTGTATGGAAGGCAGGAGCAGGGGCATGGAAATGTGAGCATTGTAATTCCGCCGGCAAATCAGTTACTTT
Source organism: Chelonoidis abingdonii (assembly GCF_003597395.2). Classification (NCBI taxonomy): domain Eukaryota; kingdom Metazoa; phylum Chordata; order Testudines; family Testudinidae; genus Chelonoidis; species Chelonoidis abingdonii. Next base: position 15,222,929 of record NC_133770.1, on the reverse strand, counting down.
ACCCGGGCTTATGGGGGAACCTTTAGAACCCGGTGACCATTTATATTTTGAATTGCCAAAATATAAACCAACACATAACGTATGGACCTTGGCACCGGGACAAGATTCTGACCCCTGGGATGGGCCCTTTGCTAATGGGACATGGGCCCTAAAAGGCCATTATTGGATATGTGGACAATATGCTTACCAACGCTTACCGCCAAATTGGTCAGGCGAATGTTATGTAGAATATATTAAACCCCTATTCTTCTTATTACCTCTCCTGCAAAAAAATACCTTAGGTATCAAAGTATATGATAATCTCATAAGGGAAAAGCGGTATCTTGATTCTACTCTGACCTCCGGAAGCTCTCAAAAATGGGGAACACAGAAGTGGCCTCCTAAAAGAATTATAGAACATTATGGGCCAGCCACATGGAACCCCAATGAGCTAGTAACAGGAGCCAGGGAACCTATCTATAACCTAAATCGCATAATAAAACTGCAGGCTGTCTTAGAAATAGTAACCAACCAAACCACTACTGCGCGCGACCTCTTAGCTGATCAGGCAACGCAGATAAAAACCGCAATTTATCAACACCACATAGCCCTTAATTACTTATTAGCAGAGGAAGGAGGGTTATGTGCAAAATTAAATAAGACTAATTGTTGTTTACAAATAGATAATAACGGTAAGGCAGTCAAACAGTTAACCAAGGAAATAAAGAAGCTAGCCCACGTCCCAGTTCAAACATGGAAGGGGTGGGACACAGATTGGCTTACTTCCTGGTTACCGCAGAAGGAGTGGATACAACAAGGCTTTCTTTTTGTTGTATGTGTTATTATGGCCCTATTAGCTTTCGCTTGCCTTGCTCCCTGCTTCATAACAGTAATTCGACGAATGACTAATCAAATCATAAACCAAAGAATAATGATGCTATTCCGGCCAGTGAAGGCCGAAGATTGGGAGTATTAAAAGC
>NC_133770.1:15197063-15221945 GCF_003597395.2 Chelonoidis abingdonii | reverse complement strand
AGGTGATTACGCTGTGATTATGGATAGGATATAGTGCTGAAATGGTACTCTTAAGCTAATGGCCAGAAAGGTACATTACTATGGTGGCTCTTAAATGGATATTTGAATCTAAGATATTTAAGTCTAAAGACACAGAAACATTTTCACTTCAATCAGTGGATTATATATAGTTTACTATATGAAATAACTCTAAGCCTTATTAAATTGTCATTAGTAGCACTAGTGACATGTATTACCAGAAAAAATTACGTCGATTTGGTTGAAGATGTACTGGATTCAATACGCTGCCTACACTTATTGCCCTCCTTAGTTAGCACAAGAACTGTGGAATCAAGTGACGATTTTTATTAAGAGCAGTTTATGGGTCTGTAATAGGGAACGGATCAGTTGGCATTACTAGTATTTCTAAGCTACTGCGGCTCTATACTTTAATTGTAGTCTTCGTTCGAATGGGATTTTGGCATAGTTACATGATTTATCCTGATGTGTATTATAATACTATTTTACAGAAATGTAGACCACTTTTCGCTTTAAGTATGTGTATTAGAATAGCCACAGTCACATGCTTATGAGAAGAATTATACCATTTTTCGTTGATTTAGAGTATACAAGGAGTGGAAAACAAGCAAGGAGAGGTATTTACCAATTCTTATTGACGGAGGCAGCTCGGGATGCACTATCGTATATAAGTTCTTGCTCTCTTATGTGGCTCTGTTACACTCCTTGTGTCGCCATGTCGAATAGGGCTGGCTCTATTTGCTCGGATGCAATCTACAAACATTTGTGATGCCTGTGTCTACATAATTTTGTTTCGGGGATGAGCAGATAAGCGTCAATCTATTCTCATATCCCCTTTTTACATTAATATCTCGTGACTGTAGTTCTGAAAACGGTCAGGGTCTCACATATTGTAATGAATAACCATTGTGGTCCTTGCCCACATGTCCTTCTAACATGCTCGGTTCTTCTAAACTGTAGATAACAGGAAGCTCTCGAATCCTCGTAGGCGTGCTCATGTCGGTGGTATGGGCGACTCCAAAAGTTGAGTGGTTCCCGGGACCCATTTTAATGGTGGGTTCCTGGCTGAACAGATCTGATGCTGGCACCCAGGGATAGTAAGGCTGAGCTGAGCCCTCACGACCCCGTGCTGAGTCAAAGTTCAAAGAGCCTTTGTACTGCGGAGTGTGTGTAGTGCCTCAGGGGCCCTGTGCAGAACTTGGCTGTTGGTTTATTGCGGCACACCCTCCTTTCCTACCACCACGTGGAATGTGGGGCTTGTGCTTTGGGCCGCACCTGGGCAGCAGGTGTCTCAGGCATCAGACCTCCTCCAGGGATACAGTAGATAGTTTTTATTTGTCAGAAGAGGGGTTGCGGTCAATGAAGTTGAGAACCCCCTGGGTCCTAAGACGGTTTAGTCAGACACACACATTAGTAGTTCTCCATCCCATTTCAAATACAATCTGTTTTTAATGATCATACACGTGGGCTGTCGTGTAGCACCAAACGTGATCTGGAAAAGTGAACTTCTGATCATGAATAAAAAAACCAAACCACACTATTAGTTCTTATGATGTCACAAAATGCAACAATCGCAAATGTAATTCAATGTGAGAATTAGGGATGGAAATTGGGAGCGGTCCAGCTACGGGCATTTCTTTTTGGTTTATACTCATTGAAGAGAATGAGCTATAGGTGGAGGAAAGTTTTCTGTTGGAGTAATATGAACCGGGCGGGGTTAAGGGTGGTCATTGAAATTATCGTATCGTATACAGATGCATTCGATTCCACTATTAGATCTCATTACACTACGAACTGTTCTTTCGCCTTCCTTACTGTAAAGAACTACATTCTCAATATCTATCAATCATCTGACGGAGCATTTTCAATGGCCTGGTAGTATGTTGCATCGTGATAATGATCCTTGAAATCAATTCAAAACCTCTTGCTCTGCTGTAATGGCCGTTAACTGGTCAAAATAACTTGAAGAGTTTTTTATTGCACAATAGGATTGTTAGTACAAATTAGTATCTATAACTGCTCAAAACAGCTTGAGTTTTGCAACTTCTGCATCGCATTAGGAGTGTAAGTTGAATGAACCTAGAAAGTATTTTCAATTCGGTTCGTTTGTTTAATTCTCATTTACAAGCAAGCATACAATAAAGGTTACCCACCTTATCACTCATGTTGATTATTACCTTTGTAGGGAAGAAGGGACTCCTCGAGTCGCAGATTTACGTTCTATCAGATTAGGATCTCCATCTTATTTAGAGTTACTGGTTGCAGTTGTTCTCAATTATATGTATCTGGTGCGCCTCTTTTCACTGACAAGCCCTCTGAGTGATGTACCCCCTCCCGCCCGGTTTATCTCAATTAAATACCATTGTTTGCCGGTATTTACGACCTTTATAAATAATGGATACGGCAAAAGTGGCGTATTTTAGCATGGCGCGGAACTGACTTAGGCTCTGTATGACACCTGCTCCTACGTCATCTCAACACTGCTCGGCAATCCTCTGAGGGTCCGGCTGTCTTGCCTCGGTTTTGACTGCTCTTGTTCCTCTATCTGGATGTATGTTGGCAGGAGGTGTTGCTGGATCATTCCCAGGAACGGATGAGGGTTGCTTCCTCCCGAAACAAGTTTCTCAACATTGTGTCCTTAGTCCCTAATCTTCTAGCCTACTTCAAGCTCTTCCTGGCCAACTCCTCCAGACCTGGCCTTACAATGAGGAATAAATCCCAGATAATAACTCTCCCCAGCTGTATAATGGACTGAGCGGCTCTGTAGGGAATGATACTAAAAAGTAGCCCCGACTTATGATCCCTATACATTAGAATGCCTCTTACTGCTCTCCTTGTATTCTGTCTTTAAGAGGAATTTATTTTATAGTCTAATTGTAACAATAGTAGGTTTATTGGCTCTTTGTCAAATAAAGGAGTCCGGTAAAGGATTCCTCTCTATGAGGAACTGTTTCAATCAAGCATATTGAGTATTCCTGCTCCTAGCAATTCTCAAACAGAGAGAAGTGTATTATAAAGTTCTTAAGTAGTATTCTCGCCTCTGGGCAAGCTGGCACAACAACAATATAAGATGGGCATTGAATGCTCTGTACTTATTACAACTTGGTAAGGGTCGCTGACACTACACACCTGCACACCAAAAACACACTAGAACAAGTTAAAATACATGTTTCGGGCGTAGCAGCGGTTGTTTAGTCTTGTGTATCGCCTTCACAAAAGAGACGCGCGTGAAGTAGTACATGTTTGGACCTCTGCCATAACTAATTTATGTGCTATAGCTTTTGTAGTTCCCACTTACCTTCGGATGCATAGTACTGTGAACCACGCTACCAATAAAATCTATATTAACCACCGCAGTAGAAACATTATTGTTGTATAACTTCGCTGGTGGAACGAGCTCAAAAGCTAGAAACTGTTTCTTTTTTCTGATGCATGGAAGATCAGGAATTGTAACCTTCGATTAAAGTCGGAGAAGTCTGATAGCGTAATATCTCTTCCTGCATCTTCTGTGAGTCCATATTGGAACATGCTCACCAGTTATTAATATATGGATTCTATAATAATGTTATGAAGGACCTCTCGCTCCTCTTATGATGTCTCGGACTTGATCTTTCTATGCAGTGAGTTTGGAGAACGAGGTTCGAGAAAAGAGAATAGCTGTTTTGAATTCAAGCTTGTAACTGTTTCAACATTCTCTTTCATAATTCAAGAATAGAATAGCGTGGCCGCACTCATCATTTTACTCAGTGATGTCATTCTTATCATATTGTTGGGTTTGAGAATGAATATCAACAAACATAGGCATGCAGATATTTAAGAGTTTAAAAGTTAAGTTTCTTTTTCTTCAACAGCGCACAGTTCCAGTTGTGGCAACTTCGGCTTACAACTAGGGAGAGGTGATGGTAGGCTACTACAGCAGGAGTTATAAGCCATAATGCATTGTGACAGAGAGCATTGGATTAATTTACCCCTGTCGAGGTAAGCTACTTTGGCTATTAGCCAGGCCAGTGGATGTAAGGAAACATGGTTGCTCTTAGACTTCTCATGTTTTTGTCAGAGTGGTGAGATGGATGCGGGAGAGAGTAGCTCTCACTTGTTATCACATTACTCCTGTATAGATTCCTCCCTCTGGGCACTGGCATTTGCGCCCTGTCTGGTGGACAGGGATGACTGGGCTACGAATGGACTTTGCTCTTGACGCCAGTCTACGCCGGCCAATTTAATGTCCTAACCAATGAGTACTGCCTCTCTAGTATGACTATCAGTTTTAAGCTCGGCACCCAAAACAATCCATTCTATAAAAATTGACACATCAACCGACCGTATAAGTCGTTGAGCGCAAGCTGCTTCGTGGTTACTTATAAATTACATGATATCTTATTCATTTCTGCTTTAGTCATCATGAGTCGAGGAATGGTGCGACTCACTTCAAATAATTGCTGATCTTGATTCGCTTCTCAATTTTCACTTACGGGTAGTAAAAGTAAGAAAACACAAAAAAAACGGCGCACGGGTGAGTTGTTATCTACAAATCAGCTTAAGACTGTATCGGTCTGCTATTCTTGAATAAGATGATGTTCATGAGGGGAAATTAAGCCCAAATACTCGCAATTCCATAGGACTTAAATGAACTGTCTGAATTACCTGCGTATAGAGCAGCGGCCTGTGCTCGTTGTTATCCAGACTAGAGAAGGGTTTTCCAGGAAATCTTAGTCCTGTTTCTGCATCGTAATTGTTAACGTATTTTATGAAACGACATTACCTCAGTGCTTGAGGAGGGAAGGGAATTTATAGAAGTACACAGTGCTTAGCGAGGGTCAGCCCATCGATGGCTACAGGAAAGGTAATTCCTTTGACGCGAAACCAGATATCGTATGTAAGACTACCCGAGATATGTGTTGAGGTCAGAGGATGGATATATTAGTCCGACCGCATTAAGTAGTCCTTTTCCATCTGCCAAAAGGTAATGGGTAAGAGCAGTCCAGAGACAGCGCAGGGAACTTTTGCTTGGAACCATTTAGGAGGCAGGTGCGTAAACTTGAGCGATCAACCTGGAGTCCGAGATATGAAGAAACCGGCTTAGGGTCCATATTTAAATGTGATGCGTCATCTTCAGTGTGTACATGCTGCATGTGGAGGGAGCTCGGAGGAGCAAACCACATCGTATAGGCCTACTCTACCGGATACTAGGCAGTGAGATTGTGTGAAAGCAATATATTGCGTAGAGGATGATGGAGGTAACAATGCTTATCAGAACCCTGATGAAGCAGGTCGTGTTGGGTGAGGAATAAGAGGCAAGACCTGGTAGGTTGGGAGGAATTGCCTTATCACATCTAGCAGACTGCAGTCCCCTCCGGGCAACCTGGGGACTGCGACCAGAGTATCATATGAGGGTGTGGCCGTGGTCCCCCCATAATTCTTCCAAAGGCTCAAGCAACTGATCCGGTCACAGCGAAGCAGGTGAACCTTGGTGATGTGGCTCTTGATCTCACCAGTAGGCAATGTCTCTGAGATATCTCATGACCACATGTGATCTCTGATTCGTGTATATCAGAAATCGTGTACCAGATAAGCACAAGGACCTCCACATAGCTAATAGGGGAGAGGACTCTTATGTCACGAGCGCGAAAAGCGAATGGTAGAAGAAGGAAACATGATGCCTCTTACTTGAGTCTTATCTTAATGGAAGAAGAGGATACTTGCATTATGTAAATATATAAGGGGTTGAATAAATGTTGCTTATCACTTATAGTGGTGTTACCTCAGGGCATGAAAGTTCGCGGCCCATCTCGGTGTGGAATCTTTAAGTGTTGTGTTTGTGTATTTGGCTCAAGTCTGCACGCGCTTAGGTTGATACTTACATTAGACTATTCAAGGCACTTTCTAGTTAATGCCTTCCTCTTCCACAAAATGGCCCGGATGGCCAGTTGGGGGCTAACTGTGGAGAAGGATTGTCTCCAAGAACTGAGCATTGCATGTATGCTTCTAAACATCCTATTCACTTGCTGGGTTTGCTGGAGCTCTGACTTGTAATTTTCAGACATCTATCCCTTCGCTTGCTACTTTGGATTTTTTAAAAGTCTGACGCACAGTATTCCTATAATGCTAATATAAATTTTACTGCGTCATGCCCCCATGCATTTTAAGTATGATCCCGTATACTCTTCTGTGGCCTGGAAGTAACTTAGGGTTCCAGGACCGCATAGTAATGAGCCTGCATTCACACACCCTCCAAGCCATAATCTTTTCAGGTTCATTCTATAAATTAAGATAGTGGAAGCAGGTAACAACCTAATACTTCTCGCGTAAAATAAATACTCTATGGCCTAAGCCAGGTAACGAGACATCAATCTCTTAACTGAAGGGAGTTAATCGTTATCAATGTTCCCTGTCTGTGCCAACGCTGCGGAGGCAATCGGGGAAGAAGGACTTTCACAATGGGGGTGAAGTGGACGGACGCCTCAGCTGTTTGATTATTGTCCTTCGCTGTCTTTTTGCTCCTGTTTTCTCCTCTGAAGGTACAGGAATAGAAACAAAGCAGTGTAAATTCCATCTACCGTAGGTGATGTACATGTAAATTACGTGGAAGGATTGGTATACCCTATGAACCCATGAGTCAAATAGCAAGGAACAATGGCATATAGATAATCTCTATGTTAGACGTATGTGTTAATTCGCCCTACCGTCTATATGCGATCAGTGTGAGGCTTTATTCCGTTTTGGGAATCTTTGAATGTCCTTGAGTCTATAGGGGATATCTCTGTGTCTACATACTCATTCTTATTCCCTTAAATTACCTCCTATCCTGATTTACGGCGAGGGATCTTCTTTATTTTTTTTATCAAGTTCTCTTTTAGACCAGAATTTGGGTTTTTAGTGTCTTAAAACCTTCAACGAGTCTGGCCTAGTGTGCTCACCTTAACCTATTTGCTGTTAGCATTATTATTTCAAGCCTGCCCGCAGAAAATGGTAAGAGTGAGGACTGGTGGGGATATTGCTTTAGTGGAGTAGGGGCTCCAATGGCTCACTCCCTGAATGTTGATTAATCCTTAGTAACGGTGGTGGCACGCATTACAGAATCCGAGGACAGGAAAGAATTTGTGCCATGCGGGAAGTTTTTGTAGCTCTAACGCTTGGTGGTAATACTAGCTTAGGGTAGGTCTTTATGCAGATCTCCTAACTCTTGCTACAACCTAGAGTTCGATACCATCATCTTAGTGCAGAAGGGAACCCTGACAGATTCAAGGTATTTCTCTGTCAGTATTATACATTTGATCAGATTCTGCAGATCCTGCTACCATTGAAATCAATGGCAAATCTCTCATTGACTTCACTTTTGCCAGGAGTACTACGAGGCAGCGCACGTGCCCCTGCTGTCCTCATGCACCCAGGTGAGGGCATAAAAAGGAGGTGTCCACTGCTTCCCTTTCAGTTCCTTCTCCTTGCTTATGAAAAGTTGCTGAAGTATCAGGGAAGGTGGGAGGGTTGTGGAATGTATATGTACACAACACATCTCAAAGAACACATCTGCTGCAGGTGAATAACCACTTTTTCTCCTTCAAGTGATTATGCATGTTAGATTCCACTTTCAGTGACTCTGTAGCAGTTTCCAAAGACTTGGTGGGACTTTGAGGCATGTGATGAGAGGCTGCAGTACTGACTTCCTAAGGTTGCAAGAGGCTTGAGTATGGCATAATGTCTTGAAAAAATATGAACAGATGACCATATTGTTACTTTGCAAATGTCCATAATGGGTATGTTACTCAAAAAGGCTGAGGAAACAGTGAGCCCTGGTAGAGTGAGCCTTTATTCTCTGTGGAAGAAGAGCTTTCACAAGATCATAATGTTTGACAGATCCAGTGCGAGATACACTAAGCTGACACTGGGTGGCTCTGGATTCTTTTGGTATAAGATAAAATGACTCTGGTAGAGGCTCTGAATGACTTAGTGTGGTCGATACAGAATGCCAAAGCTCTATGCATGTTTAAGATCTGAAATTTTTCTTGACTTTAGACATGCGGTTTTAGAAAGAAGACTGGAAGCTGAATAAATAGCTTCATGTGGAAAGCCTACACCACTTTTGGCATGAACTTATGATGTGGCCGAAGGAAAACCTTGTCCTTATAAAAGACTGTGTTGGGAAAGTCAACTAGCAGAACTTGTAGCACCAAAACTCTTATGGCAGAAATAATTGCTACCAAAAATGTAATTTTCAAAGATAACAGAAACAGTGGCATAGTCACTATGAGTTCAAGTAGGGGCCCTATCAATTAGGATAGGACTAGGTTAAGATCTCGTACTCATACTGGAAGGTAGACATTGACTAAGCCTTTAAAACATCAGGGCACGAGAGGGTAAGAAAAAACAGAAAAACTCTCTAACAGGGGCTGTACTGTAGATATGGATGCTAGATGAACTCTTACAGAGCTAATCAAAAGGTCAGATGACTTCAAATGCAATAAGTAACGTTCTAGATGACTAATCTCCACGCAATGAGGTGACAAATGTTAAGATCATGTTCAACAGAAAATCTCTTCCACTTTATGGCATAAGTATTCCTAGAAGAACCTTTCCTGATGCTTAGCAGGATAACCTGGGCATCTCTAGAGCACAGTTTATCATGATCATTTAGCCAGATATCACCCATGCAGTAAAGTGGTGAGATTGAAGATTAGGGTGCAGCAACTGTCCCTAGTTCTGATATAGGAGATCCTTAATCAAGGGAATGGTATCAGAGGGCTGATGGAGGGTTGATGCAGGTCTGTGAACCAGCAGTGTCCCGTGCATGTTGGACCTACTAAAATGAATGTTGCTTTGTCTTTTATCAGCTTCCTGATTACCCTGGGGTAAGAGGAACTGGAGAGAATGCATATAGTAGCCAACCAGACCACAAGAAGAAAAAGATGTCCAGAATTGAACCTGGAATGTGGCCTGCCCAGGAGCAGGACTTCTTCTATTTGTTGTTGAGGTTGGTCACAAACAAATCTATGATTGGGCATCCCCACTGTTAAAAGATCGAAGGAGGATGTCCTTTCCCACTCATGATAGTCCACATAAACCTGCCGAGGGAGTCTGCAATGGTGTTTTTCACTCCCGGAGATGAACGACTTTTAAGGAAACAGTGTTCCTGATGCACAGGATCCAAAGGTGAAGAGCTTCCTGCATAAATGATTGGCTCTTGCACCCCTTCTCTGTTGGGGTAAAACATGGCCAGTGATGTTGCATGTAAGCATTTGCACTACCTGATTCCTGAGGGTGGGTGTGATAAGAACATAAGAACGGCCATATTGGGTCAGACTAAAGGTCCATCTAGCCCAGTATGCAGTCTCCTGGCAGTGGCTAGTGCCAGGTGCCCCTGAAGGAATGAACAGAACAGGTAATCATCAAGTGACTCATCCCCTGTCAAAGAGGAGAATCCACTGCGTCGATGCAATTATAGATTCCAGGGGCAGGTATATATAGCAAGCAAGACAGGCTAGAGATAACGAGGTTAGTTCAATCAGGGAGGATGAGGCCCTCTTCTAGCAATTGAGATGTGACCCAAGGGAGAGAAACTGGTTTTGTAGTTGGCAAGCATTCACAGTCTTTGTTTAATCCTGAGCTGATGGTGTCAAATTTCAGATGAACTGAAGCTCAGCAGTTTCTCTTTGAAGTCTGGTCCTGAAGTTTTTTTGCTGCAGGATGGCCACCTTAAGATCTGCTAGTGTGGCCAGGAGGCTGAAGTGTTCTCCTACAGGTTTTTGTAATTGCATTCCTAATATGATTTGTCCATTTATCCTTTTCCGTAGAGACTGTCCAGTTTGGCCGATGTACATAGCAGAGGGGCAATTGCGGCATATGATGGCTATATTACTTGGTGGACTGCAGGTGAATGACCGGTGATGGTGTGGCTATCTGGTTAATCCGTGATGGTTTTGCTGGTGTATATGTGGGTCAGAGTTGGCATCCTGAGGTTGTTGCATGGATTCATTGCCTGAGTAGCAGTTACTATGGTGTGGGTGCAGTTACTGGTGAGAATATGCTTCAGGTTGGCAGGGTTGTCTGTGGGAGAGGATTGCCTGCCACCCAGGCCTGTGAAAGTGTAGGATCATTGTCCATGAGGGGTTTAGATCACTGTGATGCGTGGAGCGTTTTAGCGGGGTGATGTATGTGATGGCATGGAGTCCTGTGGTTTCTTTCTGGGTTTGTCTTGCAGTAGGAGGCTTCTGGTACAGTCTGGTCTGTTGACTGTTTCCTATTTCCCTGTGCAGGTATTGTAGTTTTGAGAATGCTGGTGGAGATTTGTAGATGTTGGTCTCTGTCTGAGGGGTTAGAGCAGATGCGTTGTACCTCAGTGCTGGCTGTAGACAATGGATCGTGTGTGCCCGGGATGGAAGCTGAAGGCATGAAGGTAGGCATAGCGGCAGTAGGTTTCGATATAGGTGGTGTTAATGTGACCATCACTTATTTGCACCGTGGTGTCCTAAGAAGTGGACCTCCCTGTAGATTGGTCCAGGCTGAGGTTGATGGTGGGGTGGAAGCTGTTGAAAATCATGGTGGAATTTTTTCCAGAGTCTCCTTCCCATGAAGATGTCATCATGTAGCAGTGGTAGAGAAGGGGCGTGAGTGGACAAGAGCTGAGGAAGCGTTTGTTCCAGGTCAGCCAAAAATGTGACATATATATGGCCATGCGGGGTCCTGTAGCAGTGCCACTGATCTGGATATATATTGTCATCAAATTTGAAATAGTTGTGTGTGAGGATAAAAGGCACAGAGCTAGCAATAGTTGTGCTGTGGCATCATCAGGGATACTGTTCTGACAGCTTGTATTCCATCTGTGTGTGGGATGTTTGTGTAGAGAGCCTCTACATCCATGGTGGCTAGGATGATGTTTTCTGGTTTTCCTAGACATTTGACACCATCAGCTCAGGATTAACAAGGACTGTGAATGGCTTGCCAACTACAAACCAGTTTCTCCTCCTTGGTTTTCACACCTCAACTGCTAGAAGAGGCCTCATCCTCCCTGATTTGAACTAACCTCGTTATCTCTAGCCTGCTTCTTGCTTGCATATATATACTGCCCCTGGAATTTCCACTACATGCATCCCTAAAAGTGAGTATTCACCCACAAAGCTCATGCTCCAATACTCTGTTAGTCTTATAAGTGCCACAGGATCTTTGCTGTAAATAGTTAGCAGCTAGTACTCATTAGCAAGGGTTTTATTGTTTTTAAGTTATTTTAATAGTTTTTGGTGTAGTCACCAGTGGCATGCAGCATTTCATTGGGCTTAAGCACTGCCTGTCATGTCTATCCTGAATAGTGACCCCATGTGCACTTCTTTGTGCCTCAGCAAGGCACACATCAGGGTAGGTGTAGTAAGCTGCCATTAGGGTGTCAGCAGCAATAATGAAAAATCAGGATGGGGGGGGGTAATAGAGCCTATATTAAAAAGACCCCAAAATCAGGACTGTCCTATGAAATGGGACATCTGGTCACCCTCCGCTGCCATTCTTTCAAGAAAGGATGCAGATTTCCAGAGATTGTGGCTCAAACACCACCACAGGGAACAGGCAAAAAGGCCTAAGTGAGCACCCTGCACACAGACTGTGACTGTACCTGTGATTGTCTTTGACAGACCCCTGGACTTGATTCCTTCTCCATGAAAGAGAGGGACATTCTTCCCCTTCAGGCCCTCCACAAAAGAGAACTCAGAGGACAGACTGGAGACTCCTGAAGTCGAAAGAACAGCTCTTCTTCTTCTTGAAAAAGACTTGAAACATCATTGGGATTCTTCAGTATTTAGTAAACTGGGACAACTCTTACCCATATCCATGGCAGGAGGAATTAGTTCCAGCCATTGGCTCTGGTACCGTCAGCAGAACAGCTGTTTAGTGCTGAAACAGTCTCATTTTACCAGACTCATGTTATGGTACTAACTACACCACAAGTGTATAAAGCAGCAAACGACTCACTTTGCCTCTCTGTTCCCTTTATTGTGCTGCATGAGTCCATTGCATTGGTGGTGCATCCTCCTTTAGGGGCCTGTTGGTCTCAGCTCAGCTGCAGAACTGTTAGCTGTATTAGTGTCGGCACCAGCTACAAAATATGGCAAGGACTCAGTGCCTTCCACAGTGCCCTCTTTGGCACTAGCACACACAGTGTCATATAGATTCGCCCATCAGTGTTTGTCTAGCCTTTTTACCTGCTCAGTACACAACAACCTCAGTACCAGAACAGAGATGGGTCCTGACTACATTTTGCACTGTAGCACAACTAAGAAAGACATGCCTTCAGTGTCTCTGTGAACCCCTGTAATACCACTACCATAACTACCTAGGTACCAATGTTAGTATCTTCACAAAGGGCTCTAGAACAACAGATCACCTACTGTCTCCATCAGGCTTTGCACTCCAGATGCCCATGGACTACTCAGATGGTTCTTCTCAGTCGAGCTCAGAATCTTATAGTATCTCACCATCCTCTCCTAGATGCAGTCACTCAGCAATCATCTAGACGCTGCCCAGAGAACATCAGTATTGGGGGCAGACCAATCAATCAGCAGGAACAAGTCATCAGGGCCTAATACTTTTTGGCTGCCCATTGCCTTATGGTCTCCCTCCATGGCTTATGGAACCCTTTGGGTTTCATGGTCCCCCATGTCTCAATCACTGGCCCAGTCTAGAGAAGGTTGCCTGCCTTTGGCAAAACAGCTTCCAGAACCATCTAAGTGGAAGCACACAGAGATTCTATTTGCCCTGAGCTCCAGCTTGACAAAGCCCTGGGTGGGATGATTTAGTTAGGATTGGTCCTGCTTTGAGCAGGGGGGTGGACAAGATGACCTCCTGAGGTCTCTTCCAACCCTGATACTCTATGTGCTGCAGGAGGAGCCACTGCTGATGAACCAGTTCTACACATAAGCATCCATTGGCTCCGATTACCCCTTCTCTTCTAACCCAAGACTCCATGATCCTGGACTCTTCTTCTCTGGTTGCAGAGGATTTTAAGTCTCATCAGGCACTGCTGACAGAATGTCTGGGCTTTGAGCACAGAAGCTGAGCTTGTGCAAGAGGACACTTACATGTCAGCTGCCCTCAAAAATAATGAGGTTTTTCTAGAACTGACAAAGACCTTGTGGCAACAGAGTCTCCTTACTCCTACAACTAAGCGCAAAGATAAATATCATATCCAGTGCAAGGCTTTGAGTGCTTTTATTCCCATCCACCTCACTAGTAGTTACAATCCACCAATGAGAGATCACCCAGGGGAGAATTTAAATCACTCCCACAGAAAAAAGCCCAAAAGTCATGATCTATTTGGAGAAAAAAATCATTCCATTCTTCCTCCAGGTGCATTCCAAGTGAATCAGAAGACAGCGTTAACTAAATGTGACTTTGTAAACTGTGATGCAATGTCAAGTTTTGACAAAAAATGCAAGGGAGGAAATTAAAGCTTTCTGGCAGAAGGCTCCAGGTGGCCAAGTGTTGCTTCACTTCATGTTTGATGTGGCTGATGTTACTTCTATGGTGAGAGCCTCTGCACTAACAGTGAGGAACCTCATAATTACAGAACTTGGCATAGCTTCTGATATCCGCAAACTACAAAGTCATCCTGTTTAACTTTTATTTTCAGATAAAACCAAGAAAAAATTTACATTTAAAGACTCTCGTACACTTTGTTCATTAGAATTTATACCCAGCCATCCACCATCATTACAGATCCATAACAGCAATATCAACATCAGTATAATAGACAGCCTGCACACCCACCAAGATAGTAAAACATTTTGAAAGAAAGCACAAATCACAGAGAAAGAGGCCCTCTAACTTCAGCTCGACTGCATCCTCAGTTGTTAAGAAGCAGCCCATTTGATTCTTCAAAGACAGCAATATAGTCAGTGATCTTCCAGCCATCTCTTCTCTAGGGACAGATTGTCCCATTTCCTCACTGCTTGGCACTATACTTACAGACAAATGCATCTAAGGAAGCACGTGTGAGACTGGGATATTCTAACCTATTTTCTTCCACCTCCCATCCCACTCACCTACCCATTGCTATTCAGGGACCAATCTCACAGGTAAGTGCTCCATCAAGAAGTCAGACACTGTTCACTCTAGGGCCCCTAGAGGAAGTTCCCTTCAACATCAGGAAGGAGTTTAACTGACAATACTTCTGATCCCCAAGTACAAGGAGTGGGGGAAGATCTGAAAACCCAGGCGGACCTTTGAAATCACAGCAAGTTCATCAATACATAAGACTTTGTATGGTTTCCCTAGCATCAACATCCTTTCCTTAGACTGCAATGACTAGTTGCTGCCTCCCATTGCAGACAATACTGCAACTCACAGGAAATTACTGAGATTTCTAATAGCAGCCCAACACTATCAATACTCAATACTTCCTTCGGCCTGTTGTCAACCCCATGTCTATTCACCAAGTACGTGGTGATCTACTTGAGGAGAAAGGGAAGCTTGTCTCCCCGACCTGGATGTATGGTTAATGCAGGACAGATCCAAACATCAGATTCTCCATCATATCCAGTTCATCGTCATTCATCCTTCAACCACTGAGACCATGCGGAACAGGGGAAAATCACTGAGTCCTGCCATGGAAAACCAAGTTTAGTGAGCCCTACTCAACTCTACGAATTCAAGGCTTTTCTCCCTCGGAGAGATTTCAGACCATCATCAACTATGCCTCTCTCTCAAGTCACACACCACCATTACAGTCTTGATGTGTCTAAAGAATTAGGCAACACAGACTTATGTACTTACATGACCCACAATGTCAGGCTATGCGTGTGATCCTTCAAGGGTCACCAAAGTCAGTCTGTTGACCAAACTGTCATCCTTAGACAAGTTGGTCTGGCTTCATCCTGAGTCCTACAATCTAACAGTGTAGATTGATCAGAACAACATATGCAGGGTGTACCCTTTTCTTGCCCACTTCTATCCAGGACAACCATTACTGATGCCTCTGTGAAAGGGTGGGGTGCTAGAGACCTGAAAACACAAGCATTATGAATGGAGCTCTAAGCAACTCTTCATATAACTCTTTAACTCCAGGTACTTCATGGGGCATGCTATGCTTTGATTCCTTGCATCAGAGGCTTGTTGGTCCAAACACTGATGGACAATACAACGGCGATATAGTAAACAGACAGGGAAGGCAAAGGCCAATCAACTTTGTCAAGAAAATTAAGTGGTGAACTTTGTATCAAAGAAGACATTACTCCCATTGCCATGTATTTACCAAGTTCCAGAATCAGTTGGCCGATCACCTCAGAAAGGATTTTCCCAAAATCATGAGCAGTTCCGAAGAAGTGTGTGCTCAGAAACATTTTCAGGTCTGGTGCATTCCATTAGTCAATACGTTTGTGACAAAGTAACAGAAAATGTCAACTCTGTCCCAAGTGTGTCTAGTCTTAGTTCAGCCTCACTAACCACAGCTTTTCTTATGGTGGGGACCAAGTCTCATGTAGCATCTCCCCTCCATTCTCTCATCCTGAAGGTTGTCATCAGATGAAATGAGAGAATGCCAAGATAATTATTATAGCATAGTTATACAATGCTAGTTCTTGGACTTTCACTGTCTCTTGATTCCACCTCATGGCCTCTGCCTCCTCTCCCAGACCTGCTATCTCAGCAGCATGGTGAATATTTGCACCTGGGTCCAAACAGTCTGCACCCATGACATGTTGGTTGAGTGGTTAGATAAAGCTGAGAGAGACTGCTCAGCGGCAATTCAGGAAATATTACTTAATAGTAGAAAACAGTCCACTAAAGCCACTATTGAGCTAAGTGGAAGTGTTTCACCAATTGGTCATTCTCCAGGGAACATAGCCACAGAAGCTAAGATTCAAGACATTTGAGTAGTTGTTACATCTCAAATCCTCGGCCTTTCTCTAAGCTCCCTGATAGTTCACTTAGCAATGATCTCAGGTATCCTTCTCCCATTCACGGAGACGTTTTTTTCAAACCCATGTTCTCTAGATTGTTAAAAGATTATTCAGCTTTTTCCTCCTGTTATAGATACAGTACCACTTGGAATCTTAACATTGTATTATCTGCCTTGATGGGCCCTCCATGCAAGCCTATTGCACCTGTTCTTGGCCTCACCTGTATCAGAAGGTATCCTTCTCATTGCCATCATGTCAGCCAGAAGAAAGAGTAAGCTGCTGGTTCCCACGCAGGACCTCCACATATGTATTTTTCAAAGATAAAGTAACTTTGAGGCTACATCCAACATTTTTAACTAAAGTGGTATTGGCTTTTATTTAAATCAGACAATATACTTACCTGTTTTCTCCCCCAAAGCCACACTCAAATAGGGATGAGGAACGTCTACATACTTTGGATGTGAGGTGAGCTTTAGCCTCCATTCTTGACAGAAGTAAGCCTTTGGGCTGTCCCTCAGCTCTTCATTTGTATGCAAACAGAATAAGAGGGCAAGCACTTTCAGCCCAAATAGTTTTTGGATGGATTACTTCCTGTATCATGATAGCTTAGGGGTAGGCCTCCGGAAAACCATGTCAGATGCTAGTAGTGACTGCTAGTCACTCCAGAAGACTCTGACAATGCTCTTCATCCCTGTTTTATGTTTATCAGCTAAATTTTAATCAAGTATTAAAATTGAAGTATTCAGCTGAATTCAGTATTCACAATGCTCAACTAAAGAGGAGTTAAAAATTGAACAATAGAAAAGCAATAAGCAATAAGATGTTATCTATTATTTTATCCTTTACAGCAGCAGTTAATAATCAAATCCAATGACCAACATCATATAAACAGATATATAAGCTCCTTCCTGCTAGATAGAAAAGCTTCCTTTGCTTTCTTTCTTTTCTAATGCTGCCCAGAGGGAATTTTTCTTCTTTCACTCATGACTGCTGTTCTGTGCCAGCTATAGTGGCTCTCACACCAGTTGAAGGGGACAAATAAGCAGGCTGGTAGCAGGCTCTGTGAGGAAAGATATCACGTCTTAAGGCCTAACTGGCTCCTACTACTTCAGTTGACTGCCTATCTCCTCAAGTGGGTTCAGGAAGCAGCAGGAACAGAAGCTCCCTGAGAAGCTGGTGTTAATCAGTCCAGGCTCCTGGGGGTGTTAGCAAGGTACAATAGAGATCCTCCTCCTCCTCTCCCGCAGCTTCCTGCTGCTTCCGTTATTCCTCCATCTTTTCTCCTGCCTGCCGTTATGTCTCTTGTGCCTCCTTCCTCGGCACAGCACTCCACCATCTCTATGCATCTAGAGCAGAGAGAATACAAATGCACCAGCCGCAGACACAATTTTCTACACTCTGGGTCCTAAGTGGCCCCACCCACAGTCGGCACCTGTCATAAACAGATAGCTAAGGGTTAATGTTCTTTTACCTGTAAAGGGTTAACAAAGGGAACCAAACACTGACCAGAGGACCAATCAGGAAACCGGATTTTTCAAAGTGAGGGAGGGAACTTCTGGGTGTGTTTTTGTCTTTGTTCGTTTTCTCTCGCTATGAGGAAGCTTTTTTTTTTTTTTATCTATCTCAAGCTTCTTTCTCACTTCTGTCCCAAGTTGTGAGTACAAAAGGAAAAGCAATAGGTTTATATTGAGTAAAGTTAAATTGATGGAGTTTTTGCTGAATAATATAATTGGATTATGAATAGCAATATTCATATTTCTCTTTAAGCAAATGCCCTGTGTTATGTCATCTGATGCAATGACCATGTCATGTGTTTTTTCTCTCTTTTTATATAAAGCCTTCTTTTAAAACTTGTTGGATTTTCCTTTTCCAGTTAAGGCAAGGATAGGAATCTCTGTGCCAGGAGTACTGGTCTCTCTCAGGGAAAGACTGGGAGGGGGAGAAGGGGGGGAAAGAGATATAAAATCATCTCTGTTTCCTTGTGCTTGAGGTTGTCACTTGATGAAGAAAGAAGGGAAACAGGCTTCTTTGGTATTGGGTGATGTAAGAGATTGCATCAATACTCTCAAGTTAGCCCAAGACGAAAGTCTGGGTGGGAGAGGGAGGGGGAAGGGAAGTGGAGTATTTCCTTGCGGTAGACTCAGAGCTTCTGGGTCTTGGGGGTCTCTCCAGGGAAGGTTGGGGAGACCGAGAGGGCCAAACCTGCAAATTTGGATGGTGGCAGCGAGATAAGATCCAAGTTCATGCTAAGTACCAGAATTTTGGACACTAAGGTCCAGATTTGGGACGGAGACTTATTACAGCACTGAGGTGGTGCCTCAGATCGCCTCATGGTAAGGCCAGCCCTGGGAAGAAGGACAACACTAAAGCTAAAGTATGTTACAGGTGGGAATTGGTAGAAGAACAACAGTAAGATGTCTTATATAAACTGGTCCATAAAAGAAGATTCATCTGCATTACAGGAGAGCCAGAGAGAGGCTCCTGTCTCTGGATTAATCTAAGCCACCATCAAAACTGCATTCAGAAAAAAGAGGAGAAGCACATGAGCTTAGTAGGCCACAATATCATGGGAAGGAAACTGTGCCTCCTAACTATTCAGCTTTGATACAGGTGATGCCATTTAAAAATGCACGTAGCTGACTATCACAGTATTTGTGGTATTTCCCATTCTAAAGTATGGAAAATACTATGTCTGTAGTAAAAGTAAATAACTTTGATCTTGAGGGGGCCTTTGGGCAAAATGTGTCTGAGGATGTCCTGCTTTGAGCAGGGGGTTGGACTAGATGACCTCTAAGGCTCTTCCACCTGATATATATGATTGTCCTGACTGGGACATCAACTGCTATTCATCAATTTCTGGTATTGGGGTCCCAGCTCTCTTCTGACCTTCAAGACGTTTCTCAATACAACAGTAAAGCTGTTGGTGAATTAGATGCTATTAATTTTCTTACAAAATATTAGTCTGGAACCTCTGAAAACCTAATGGCCAGATTCTCTGGTCTGGCTAAGCTGTTGCTTAGTACAGTACCACAAAGCTGAGGGGGAGAAAGGTGATTCCTGCACTAGTTGCAGCTATCCAGTCTTGGGACCACATTCAGCCATGGCGGAACTTAGAGCAGCTAAGACTGCTATCAGTTGTGCCTGGCTGCCTAGACCTTTTGAAGGCTAATGTGGGCAGCTGGGAAACTGAAAAGTGCAGAAATACTAAAAGCCATGCTCTTTCTTCTCTGGTCATACCACTTCACAAGGGGCTAGGAAAGGGAAGTAACATGAAAGCACTAAAATGACTAAAATTCTTCTTATGCAGGACTGGTCTGACTCCCAAGATCTGAGAGAGTGAGGGGATCATCTTTCAGATAGGTTGTAGATCTTTATGATTCGCTGGAGAGGTTTTAGTTGGAGGCTGAAGGTGACTGCTAGTGGCGTTCTGTTATTTTCTTTGTTGGGCCTGTCCTGTAGTAGGTGACTTCTGGGTACTCTCTGGTTATGTCAATCTGTTTTTTCAGAAAGATGATCCCCTCACTCCACAGATCTTGGGTGACAGACCAGTTTCGCTTAACACAGCCCCCCACCTGAAGCATAGTCCCCAGCAACCACTACCACACAACAACACTAACCCAGGAACCCATCCTTGCAACAAAGCCTCATACTCTATTCAAGTGACATCATCATAGGACCTAATTACACAGCACGCCATGAGGGGTCGTTCACACTGCACATCTACCAATGTGATAGTGCCATATGTGCCAGCAATGCCCCTCTCCATGTACATTAGCCAAACCAGACAGTCTCTACGCAAAAGATAAATGGACACAAATCTGACAGAGGAATCATAACATTCAAAAACCATTAGGAGAACCCTTCACCCTCTCTGGTCACTCAGTAACAAGAGTTCAAGGTGACAATTTGGCAACAGAAAAGCTTCAAAACCAGACCCCAAAGAGAAACTGCTGAACTTGAATTAATATGCAACTAGATATCATTAATTTAGGCTTGAATAGAGACTAGGAATGGCTGAGTCATTGATCTATTTCCATGTTAAGTACCCTCACACCTCTTGTCAACTGTCTGAAACAGGCCATCTTGATTATCACTACAAAAGTTTTTGCCTGTTGATTCTAACTCATCTAATTAATTAGATGTTGGTATGGCTACTCCCACCTTTTCATGTTTTGTATGTATATGTACAGTCTCACTATCAAGTAGCGTAGCTGGAGGGAGCAGGGGGAGCAGCTTCTCCCTCACTGAGCACATTCCCCAAAGTGGAGCTTTTTAATTTTTTACACTCATGTGGAGATGACGTTGCTGCTGAGACTTTGTGTTCTGGAATGCCTCCTTGTTCGTGGCTGTCAGCTTGCGGCGCAGGGGGCAAGCCTGTCCCTTTAAACAGCGGAGGGGGAGTTCCCATGGTGCCTAGCAGTGGGCCCTTGGATTTTACCTACAGCCGTGGTGGGAGGCGGGGCGAGGTCAGTGTAGCGCAGCTCAGGAGCCCAGGGGCAGGACACGAGCGCGGTGGCCAGGAAGGATTGTGAAGCTGCGGGTGCAATGAGCCCGGGAAGGCGCCAGGGCCAGGGCCCGGGGCAGGGGCACTCACCGCAGCAAGCGCAGGAAGTGGAGCAATGTGGCCCGCAGCCTGCTCCACTCACCAGCTCCCAGCCGTGGCGCTCCACTTCCGCTGCTGGTGACTGCAGTCTGTGGGAAGCTGGGAAAGGATGCACCCCGCACTCACTCACCTGCAGCGGAAGCAGAGCACGCAGCCCAAGCCGTTTTGCTTCCTGTCCTGCCTCTACCCCAGCCGTGTTGGTGGAGGGAAGGGAAAGGGGTTAGAAAAAGGTTCCCCTCCCCACTCAGCAGCAGCGGGAAGGCAGAGAAACAGCCCAGCCTGCTCCACTTCCCTTGCCTGGGCCCTAGCCGCACCACTGGTGGTGGTGGTGGGGAATTGGGAAAGGTCCCTCCCACACACACATCTCACCAACAGTGCGGAAAGTGGAGCCAGCCCCAGCCCCCAGCACCACTCCACTCTTCCATTGCTCCCAGCCACAACAGTTCAATAAGCTTGGCCTTGGCAGGGCAGGGCAATAGCAGAGTCACTGGGGCCAGCCCTCGGTTGGGTGGGCACCAAACAAACGTTCAATAAGCTCTGGCCTTTTGGGCAGGCAGAGCAATAGCAGAGGCATGGGGTGGTGAAAGGGGTTTCTGCCACCCGGTTACAGGTGGCAGGGGAACGAGGCCCACCACTTCTCTGCATCGCCGGGCCCTAGTAGTGGCTGTCGCGTAGGCGGTCAGTGGGATCTGGACCGAAACACACTGATGGGTGATTCAATGGGATCCCGCCGACACACGCAGCATAGGCCTGGGCTTCTGCGGCCTACTATAGTCCAGCCGCCCGGGCTACTTCCAATCCCCCTTTACTTCCTACCTGGTCCGCAGGGTCGTCCCCCATGGGCTCTTCCAGTCCGGGCTAGGTGGAGATCCGGGAGCTGTCTCCGGGCAGCTGGGCCAGGTCTGGTCGAGGGTTCCTCCAGGCCATAGTAAGGGCTGGCAGCTCTGGTAGTTCCACGTCGTATGTGACGGCGGGTTAGTTCTGTTGGCCCAATGCGTAAGCTGCTGCGGGTAGCTCTGGCCAGCTCGGCGTCATAGTGCTGCGGTTGGCTCGCAAGTCCTGATACCTGTCTCTGAGCTCAGCAGCCTCCAGCGAGAGGTCGGCTGGCACTTCTCGGCCACAGCTGAGCTGCAACTGAAGCTCCCGGTTTTTATACTTCTGGGTCGCCGCCGACCTTTGAGGGCGGGCTTCTGCCCGGAAGTTCCGCCCTGGGGAGATTGACGGGGCTCAACCTCCCGTGGAGGAGGGGACACACCGCCGCGCTACAATGTATTTTGATGTGCTGATTCAATTATGACAATTAAAACAACTGATTGCTACTGTTTCTAAGATATTTAAGTTTTTCATTTTATGTCTATGTATATGTTAGATGAGGTTTAATCATAAATTGTAAACCTAGGTCTTTTCATGTGTTTTATGGTTGCTTACATGATAAAGTTCACCTGTCCTGTTTATGTAACACTTTAAAAATGCAAAAAGGGTTATATAAATAAATGTATTAATGAAAGCAAAGCAAAAACTATTATGTAATGTTAGTCCTATTCAGTGTCTACTCGGCGCTCTGGCTGTCTTTGTATTCATTAAACGGAGCATCTCTTGTCCACTGTCCAGCAATAGTTTGCAAGCATTGGATGGCTCCATTTCCTATTGCAACAATGGAAATGCTATGTCTGGCGAAATCGCTCGCCGTGCTCGTCACTCACTGCTCCGCAGTTCGGCGGAAAAAAAATCTAGATGAGAGTGCAAAAAAATTATCTTTAGTGACATGTTGCAACAAGGCTTTGTATGCTTGAGGAGTTTTCCACCAACAACCTGTAGTTGTCTGCTTGCTGTTCCGAGAAAATTTATTGCCACTAACTGGAAGGCTTCCATGCCGTCTTTTCCTGCACGCAGTGCATGGTCAAACATCATCTTGAAGAAGTTCACAATCTGAGGACCAACAAAGACACCTTCCTTTATTTAGCTTCACTAACCTTGGAAATTTCCATGGAGTTACTTGAAAGCTGCTGTCTTTTGTCAATGCCTTGATAAAGTTCTTCACCAGACCAGCTTGATGTGTAAGGGTGGTAACAAATCTTCCTTGATCAACAAGTGTGGATGCTGAACACTTTTCCTCCCAGGCTCCAGTGACGGTCGGAGTGGCCAATCTTTCTTGATGTAGTGGGAATCTCTTGCACGACTATTCCATTCGCAGAGAAAACAGCATACTTTTGTGTATCCAGTCTGCAGACCAAGCAAGAGAGCAACAACCTTCAAATCGCCACAAAGTGCCACTGAGTTGGCATAGTTTATGCACCTCAAAAGTGTTTCATGTTGTCATAGGTTCCTTCATATGGATTGCATGACCACTTGAATGATGGCAAACATCCATTTATGAAGCAAAACAGCTTTAAGACTCGTCTTCGATGAATCAATGACAGTCTCCACTCACTGTGGACTGTGAACGATGTGAGGGCTGCATCACCATCGTGCTGTTGCAGGCTACAAGATCACGTTCCATGAAGAAGAAATGGACAAGATCCTTTTGACGGTCACGGAACTGGAAACCCTAACATCACCTGCCAGGAGATTCCACTGCTTGTAGTCTGGAGCCAACAGCTAGACTATAGCCAAATCACATTTAAGTATCATTTTACTCAGTGACCCAGAATTAGTAAGTTTGACTACATTTATTTCAGAAGCATTTGGCTGTAGAGCAGTGTTCTCAGTTAAGCCAACATCCCCCTCCCTCTAGTGGCTAAAGACAATATTGCTACTTCTGACAGCAATTACCTTTAATAAAGGTTCAGAATGGTAGCTGTGTTAGTCTGTTCAGCAAAAAGAATGAATATTTTGTGCACCTAGAGACTAACAAATTTATTTGAGCATAAGCTGTTGTGGGCTAGAACCACTTCATTGATGCATCTGATTTTTTAGCCCATGAAACTTATACCCAAATAAATTTGTTAGCCTCAGGTGCCACAAGTACTCATTATTTTTTTTAAAAAAAGGAACTGCAAGGATTGTCAATTTCTTTGAGCCAGAGTCGGTCCTGGAGGCAAAAAACAGCCAGGAGCAGGGAAATTATGAAGAATTATGAGCTATTATTTTTGAGTTGGTAGTAAAACCCAACTTCAGGATGAATCAATTTAAGACACAAATGCAACCTGCAAAATTATGCATGTGTTAACTTAAATTTGAGTATGTAACAAGTCTTGCAGGATCAGAGCATAACTCTGGATCTGTGCACTCTATTGTGGATGGCAGAAGACTTAGTCTTTCACATGGTTTAGAAGCAAAAGCAGAGAGTCAAAGGTTGCTATCCCTAATATTTCTACAGTAAACTAACTAACAAATAAATAAGTAAATACATATTTTTTTTAGATCAGGCGCAGTACAGGGTATAAAGCAAAAATATTTTTCATTTTGTATTCAGTTCCACCTTTAAAGGGACATTAGCTTAAAAAATACAAGTTTAAAAAAAAGTTTCCTGTCATCAACTAATAAGACTTTATATTTTAAAATTGTCCATGCGTTTATTACTCTCATGTACAAATTTACTCTTATTTCGAGACTTAATTTGTCTAGTTTCAACTTCCAGCCATTGTATCATGTTATATCAATCCTGGCTTTGTCAAAGACTCTGTTTGATCTTGACCAAGTCACTTAATATCTCAGTTCTTCATCTGTAGTATGGAGGTGTTATGCCCCCAGGTTTTCTACACTCTGGCTCTGATAACTTTGCCACCACCAAGCTTCACACTTGCAAATTTGTATTGTGTCTTCTCTCACTCTGCTCCCTCATCCAAGGACTTGGTCTCCAGGTGAGTTGCTCACTGATAAGTATGGTAGTCTCTTCAATGGCCACTGGAGAAAAACCAATCACCCCAGATCCACTCCAAAGTCATTTAGCACCTCTTACTTTATCATTACAAGTAAACCCATGAACAACTCAGTTTACACTTTAACAGTTACATTCTCAGCACAGGCAAGTTCTTATAAAGAACACCCAGTTCAGACTTCCCTCTCAGAAGCTTCTGGATCTGACATCCTCCGAAATTTGTCTTGGTACCACTTTCCAGTAGCCTGAGCCCATACAATCCACAATGGATGGTCTGTGATGTCTAGTGAGTCCATTCTTGGCAAATCCTCATTGAGCTTGATAGACTCACCTCCAGCTGCAAGCCTCAACTCTCCCTTCCCAACAGTCCTCACCCAGCTGCTGGAATCTGAACAAACATTCCATGATGGCTCCTAGAAACCAAATGGGCCATTACAGAGTTCTCTGATGACAATCTCTGTCGCATGTTCAACCACAAGTTTAATTTCCACATCTCTTACATAAATTACCTAATATTTGCCACAAGGGACAAGTTAGGATTTCCCTTCTCACAAGGGTTTGTGAGT